>NW_028135038.1:0-117000 GCF_964662115.1 Mustela nivalis
ACTGACAGAGATCGAGTTGGGTGGAAGTGACCAAGGTCAGACTACTTTGGTTCCTTGCAACTTGGAACCCATACGTGTTGGCCATGGATTTAGGGGTGGACTCAAAAAACCAAATCCACAACCTCTCATTTCCCAGGGCACATGGGAAAGAGGTAGGGACAGAAGAAAAAACTGAGGAAATAACCCGGCGATGCCCACCTTAGTCTACAAAAGGTTTTGACCACATCCTTTCCACCAGAGGTTCTGTACCCATACTCTCAGAAGCAGAAGCATTATCGTGAGACTGTGTGGACATCTGTAGGTGTCCATGTGTGAAAGAAAATGAGATAGAGGGAGAGGGAACGATAGGCTGAGATCTGAAGAAAGGGAAAGAGAGAAAAGGAGGAAGGACAGGGGCAAAAAGCAAGGTGGGGGTGCGGTGATTCATTGCCTGCCCTCCATGATGTTCCCTACGTGTGAATTTGGCCTCCGCTGAGAAGAGTGGGGTCAGGTACAATGAGTGGGAAACGACTTCCACTTGCGCTCCACCTACATCCCTTGGAAGATTGCTTGCACAGAAGGCACCATCCATGCAGGCGGAGTGGGAAGACTGCTAGGAAGTGTTGGTGCAGCCTCTTGGGTTTCTCTGTGCCAGAAGCTCTCAGCTACACGTGGGCATGCCGATGGCTTCCACAGTCCATCCCCGGGCCACAAAGCATCGCCAGGCTCTGAGGATGGGCAAGCATGCCCGGACGTTCGGGGAACGGGATGAATCACGACCAGACACCGTAGTGGGGAGACAAAGATAGGTTTATTATGTCAATGGAGTGTCCCATGGACCTTGAAAATCCAGGATGGTTTTCCTCAAAGTTCCCTTTCGCAAGGGAGAGGAGTGACCCCACCAAAGGAAGATCACAAAGACGCTGACAGGGAATATCGTCCTTCTTCCTGAGAAGCGAGAGTACATTGTACATAGTGAGGCACGCCGATAGACACCAACCAGAGACAGGGAAAAAAAAGAAGTGCAAAGGTTCTGGAAAGAACCACATTGGTCCTCTCACTTCTAGAATGCCTTCTGAGTCTGACGGTTGCCCTCGGAACTGTCATGCTGTGTCCCCTGGAAAGGCTCCAGGGCAATAAGCCAGGCAAAGTCCACAGGGCATTCTGGACTTTGGCTGGGAGAGGATCTCTGGGCCATGGGGGCCTGCGGTTGTTTCCCGTTTGGCCGGTTCCGAGCCCTCCCAGCCCGGATGGCTTGGCCTCCCTGGGCCCCCTCAGGGGAGATATGTAGCACGCTGTGTTGGTCTACACGGTCAGCTTCTGCAGATTGGATGTTCCACTTCATCAGGAGGCAAAGGCATGGGGGAGGTGTCCTCTAACTTCTCTTCCTTGCTTGGGTTCGCTGCCAGGGCCAGGGTTTCCCTGGCGCCAGAGTCTAGGGTGATGGCAGGGAGGATGGCCGGTGTGTGTCCTGCCAGTGGTCACTCAGGTGTCGGGGAGTGTATAAAGAGCCCAGGGTCCTTAATGCTTTCAGGTGCCTTGAGTCGATTGATGACGATCGGGAATGCCATGGAGCTCCGTCCACGAGGCTGGGAGGAACACCCTTCTGTCCTTCCAAGAGGCAGTTGCTCCTTTGGGCCTCGGTCTTCCTCTGGAGCATGGACCTTGCTTCCTGTTCCTCGTCCTTGCTGTCCTGTAATGGACTGCCTCTCAGAAAAGGAAGTCTGAATGAATGGGGAGTGGCGAAGCCGAGGCCTCCCTGGTCCTAGGCGTGAGGCCACGTGGAATCGTGCAGCATGGCCAGCAGGGACGAAAACTCTTCCTCACTGAGGGGTGCTTCCAAGGGTCCCGGAGCCTCCCCTTGCCACAGATGCCCACTCGGAAAAGGCTGTGTGTCTTCCTCCCTCTCTGTGGCTGATAGAAGCTCCTCTAAGAAACGTGAGGCTTCTGCAGAAGGTGGGAGCTGTGGGTCCAGTGCACTAGGGAGCCCAGCAGCAGGGGGTGCCTGCCACCGCCAGCCAGGGATCTCAGCGTGTGCAGGCTGCCCAGCTGCTGCATCCGGAGCCTGTCCTGTGCTCACGAGAAGTCGGGACCGCTCCCCCAACCACTGCGGGGCATAGTGACTACCCATGGGCCCTGCCTCCTGCACTGGTTGGCAAGGATTGTCATCTGGAGGCAGGGGATAGCCGTGGAAGGGCACGGGTGCCAAGCCAGGGTGCTCCTGTTGCCGCTGGTATTCCCCTTGCGTCAGGGGACAAAGACGGGTGTGGCGAGCTGAAAGGCACACTCCCTGAGTCGGTCCCATCATGGAATGGTTCCTCATGGCTTGAGGAGTGGGAGAGTTGCTTCCTCCCTGCCTGGCTTGGGTATGCGGGGCCATAGTGGCCCCCACGGCCTGGCTCACAGGGCCCCCACAAGAAACCAGGGGGGCAAAGCCCATGGAGAGGACAGGAAGGGTCGCTGCCCCAAAAGCCTGCATGCTTCCCAGAGGATTGGAAGGAGCCAGAAGCTGAGAGCATCCGAGGACACCGGGCTGGGGGCCTGGGTCCCCTGGAATGGTCAGGTGAGGACTGGCTTCCTGGTTTGCCGCCCGGTCATTCGCAGGGCCACTTCTGCTCTGCCCTGGGTGCCGAGCTCTTCTGTTCTGGAACCAGACCTGGGACAGAGAAGAGGGGTTGCGGACATGAGAATCAGAAGTGACAGATACCACTTTGGCTTGCCCCTTCCCCTGTGTGGGATCTCTCCGGGAGAAGGCCAGGTCTGATGCTCTCAATCTCAGGGAAGCTCGGTTCACTCCTTTCACCTGGTCCTTGTGAAGTAGGGGCAAGTCCCAGGCAACTGTGGACACCTGGTCTGGACGGGATTCCCACTTGACTGGATGCAATGGCAGCCGCTCAGTTCTGCTATGCTCTGCTTTGCTTAACTCCTCTCTGAAGTGCTCTGCCTGGTCCCTGCCTAGCGCTCTCATTGTTTGCCCATTGCAGCTTCCTGACCAGCCATTCCTTGAGTCTTGGGACCAAGACTTCGATGACCACCTGCCCTCCTTGCCCAGCCTACTCCAAGTCCTCCAAGCGTCCCTCAGCATTTGACCCCCAGTGTACGATTCGTGTGACCCCAAGGGCAAACCACCTCCTCTGCCTTGGAGGCCTTCAGCCCAAGTGCTGAACTGGCCTCACATCGACACACTCCGTCTACAGGCACAGGTGTTGGTCCCCAGGGGAAGTCATGGACCACCAGGAGTCCAAATCAACCACACCCGCGTTTGACTTGCCTCTCTGTCTCCTCCGCTGGCTGGAGGAGATGGGGGTTCTCAGGAACGAGCACGCTGAGCCTCCCCTCTTTACAGTGACAAGACTTGTCAGGCTCCAGGCCCATACATGCCTCCTTAAAAAAGGCTCACGGGCTCTGGCCCCAAAGGAGTGCCTTGCGGAGAGTCTACTTCCATTGACCATAAAGCTGTTTCCATGTACTTAACTAGAAACCTGTCTCTCTGGAGCTCAGGGAGACCAAGCCTGCTCAACTGGGCCTCCCCTGGGACCTCTCCCCCACCAGGCCAAGAATCCGAGGGCCGATAATCCTAGATGATTAGGTTATCCAGAAAAGGTGTGGCTTGTGAGCAGGATCCATTCCCGCCTTGGGGGGGGTGCTGAGTCCCAGGACACTGAAGACCACGTGTCCACTCACAGGTAGGCAAGCCCACACACACTCAGGAAATGCTGGGGGCCACATGGAGAGCGCCCCCAAGCCTTTGAAGCACTGACACTTTGCATGACCTAAAGAGAGGTGGCAACTTTTCCGTTTCCCCACTCATGTCCACGCACCATTTCTACACACACGGGCACTGCCACCTCACCTTCATGTTCTCCCCTACTATCCCCATTTCGGCTGACACATTCTGCTTATGTGCAGTCCATCCCTTGCAAGGTCCATGCTCTCCCCCTACTGTCCACGCACTGGGACACGTGGATAACCCCAACGAGCCCACGTTTCTCTAGGAATGTCTCAGGGGCCACTCTCCCCTGCACATTCAGCAGTTCACAGACACCCTCCACAAATGTACCTGAATGCGGGATTCCGGGAGTCCTGTGAGTCTGGCCAGGTGTTCTCTGGTGGAAATGCAGGGAAATGGGTTCGTCTCAAAGGCTTGAAGGAGGAGACTGGTTTGGCATGGAGAAATGGCGGTCCGTTTTCTCCTGCCCTCCTTTGGGAAACGTTCTGAAAAGCGAAAAGAGGTAGAAAGAAGGGTTGGGAGCCAAGGCACATCGGTGTGGAAAGGGAAGTTGGTGTCCGTGTGTGCCTGTGTGTGTGTGAAAGTGTGGGTGTGTGTGTGAATGGGAGTGTGTGTGTGTGTGTGTGTGTGTTTGCTTCTGCTTTTACATTTTCCTAATATCTTCACCTTCCCTGAGTCCATGAGGTCAGCATGGAGCCACCCACACAAGCCAGCACTTGCCTCTCAAGCCTGAGGTGACCCAAGAAAAGGACTCTGTCCTTCCTGGCACTTTTAGGACAAGAATACTCAAAGCCTTTCTGTCCAGAAAGAATGCACTCGCCCAAGAGGCGGTATAAACACAGTGTCCATCGCTGGGAACCCAACAAGGTAACGTGGGTTCCTTTCTGAAGCCCTCTTGCCAAACACTTGACAAGCCCACGCAGACCCGTTCCTGCGTGAAGGAGAAGCTCCAGAAGAGACCCGTTTGGTAGGCTGGGGACTCACCTGGAGTCCAAGCTGCAGGCTGTTCCTGTCCACACGATGGCCCTTCCACTTGGGAGTTTGCAGGTGCCAATCGGCTCCGCCTGAGCTGTCTCGTGCGCTCATTCTGGAACCAAACCTAAGTGGCAAAAGAGGAACTGACGTTCAGGCAGCACTGGTGAACTGGATCTATCTGTATCTGTATCTGAATGTACATCCTCTGCCTCTATCTCTATGTCTATCATCTGGCTGCCTCCGTATCTTCCATTCCTTTGTGTCCCTCATACCTAAAGTCTCAGAGAGTTTTGTGTGGGCCACACGATAAGTCTGGGCAAATGATTTCTAAGGGAAGTCGGCCTGGATGTGTTGACCCGTTGGTGTGCCCGGGCCATGCCAACCAGTGGTCCCCGTGTTCTTAGACCGAATCACTTGCAATGTCGTCAAAGGGCATGGGGTGCCCGGGAATGCCCAAAGAGAACCCAAAGCAACTGAGCTCCCAGCTGGATATGGAGATTGACATACACTGGCTTCAGCCACCTAGTGTCCACAACTTGTGCCCCAGGGAGAAAGAAAGAGAAGCTCAAGCCTACCTGGATCCTGGACTCGGCAATGTCTAGCTCTTGGGCCAGTCGTTCTCTGGTGGTGATGCCAGGGTACCGGTTCTGCTGGAACAAGGCCTGCAGAGCCTCTTTCTGCCATGGCCTCAAAAGAAGCCGCCTCCGTCGGGATCCTGGTGGGAGTGTGCCTGTTGCAGGGAAAATGGCCACTGGAGTAGGAAGGCTTGCCTAGCCATGCGAAGTGGCTGTGCCGCCTCAGCTCTTCCCTTTCTGCCCTGTCCACCCATTCCCAGGCCGGAGATTATTGTCCCTTATCCACACACAAATTCACTGGAGAGCCTGCTCGATGGGGGCCCTGGCACCCTGCCCTCTGCCCGTGGGAACGGGTGATAGTCCAGGGACTAGGGAGATACCAACCAGTCCTGAGCCATGTGATGGCATGCCAATGAATGAGGAGACCCGCGGGGGGAGTGAGGGAGGAAAGCACCTGAGGAGGAGCAAAGAGGACCCCACTGCTCCTAAGAAACAGCCAGGAAAAATCCGAAAGTACATCCCGCCGAGTGCTGCCGCGTTGGAGGTGAAAGTTCCATTTTTGTCACTTCACCTGAACGAGGTGCCGAACCACGACCCATACTCTACCCCCTGAGATCTAGCTTGCCTATTTTCCCAAGCGGGACTCTAGTTGGGACTCCTGGCCACCGACTTCAGTTTTGCTTCTGACGGCGGCCATGGGCAAGCCTCTCTCGATCCCCTTCCCCCAATCCTCTGTGGATCAGAACCTTCCAGCATGTGCCCCTCTTAATGTCCTGAAGCCCGGAAAGTAACAGGGGACTTTGGGGAAAACAAGCGGGGAGCAGGGCCTCTGAGGGGAACTTACTCCTTGATTTGCTGGTGGGAGCCATGCCGCTGCAGTACCTCGGGTCCCAGAGCACTGGCCGCTCGACTGGGCAGGACCTGGGAGCGTGCGACTGATCAAAGCCTAGGATGGCCCACCCCCAATCACTTGGACAGCTGCTGTCGAAGTGAAGCCCTGCCTTCAGTGGTTCCGAACTTTGGGAGAAGAGGTGTTCAGCAGGACTTCAGGACCACCTGAGCCGAGAGCTGCACCTGGGCAGGTGGATGTGCCCGCCCCACCCTCCTCTGCATGGAATGTGCCTCTCCCACTCCCACCAGCTTGTCTCCAGGATGACAGCCCTGACATCGACCAGTGCGGTTGAGACTCTGGGGACTGTTAGGGCCGATTGAATGTTCAAACCTGTTTAACTCTTAGGGCCTGCTTAGCCAGAGCGACTCCAAATTGCCTAGGTAGCCATACTGTTATTTTCATCCACGGACTTCATTCCGGGAATCAATGCCCCAATGGTTCCTGCGATCAGTTCCTGGAATCGGTTCTGGCAGTAAACGCCCTAACCACAGAAGCCAAGAGCCTTGAGGTCTGCGGTTATGCTCTATAAATCCAGCCTGTTAGATCGGGGCGGGGTCGTCCTCTTCGGAGGCGGCCCTCGCCGGTCAGTCTGACTTCCGATGCTGAGCATTGAATAAAGCATTGCATAATGTACACTTCATCTCTGTCTCGTTCCCCTGGCCGGTCGGTCTGACTTCTAATGCTCTGCATAGTATAAAGCTTTTCATAGCTTTCTCTTTGCCTCAGTCTTGGTCCTTCGATAATGCACCCCATCTGGGACTGTGTCTAGGACTGGACCCAGTGAAGGCCTTTCCACCCTTGTTTCAGATTGTGACATGTGTGTGTGGGACGCGAGTCCCCTTTGGCAACCCAAGACCAGCCTCGTAATTAAGTTCCCTTCTATTGCATCACATGGCTTTCGATCTTTCTTTCCACTGCTTACGTGTACTGTGTCTTTATCGGTACGTCGGTCATGTTTCATTGGACAGCTTTCCTTTTCTCCCCTTTGTTTTTATGTTTGCTGATTTTTGTATTACTTGAATCAAAACATTATATGCTCATTGCCCTGGTATCTTCACCGTCCCCAGCCAATTGGGATTGGTCACCCACCTGGCTTGGTGTCTCTGTGCCCTCCGCAATTGGGGATTCCATTTCCAAAGACACCCAGGCAGGTCCCAGGCAGCTCTGGAAGCAACACTTCCCTTTGGATCCATCCAGGACACGGAGATCAGACAGCTGAGATAGGAGGCATGTAAGAGAAAGATTTCGAGCCAGCCATCGCCATGGATGTGGAATGGATTGGTCCCCAGCCTTAGCTGCCTGTGGGGATAAGGGTGCCCCACGTTCGGAGGAAAGGCATGGGACGTGTGAACGTGCAGTGATTGAGTCCAGTGGAGATGCTACCATGTCCTGGTCTAAAGGAATCAACGCTCTCCGGCGTCTGAGATGGATTCAGGCCTCCCTAGTTTTGCCAGAGAGAAATAGTCTGTGCTATGATGACTCCATCACTTTGCGTTTCCACAGGCTACACCTGGTGTTCCTATTCTTCCCTGCTCTTGGCAGGGCGTAGCCAGAGAGACTTGAGCTCTCCATGGAGAGCCCTACTTAATAATGACCTAGGAGGAGAAGCCAGCTGCAGGAACCTGAGAAGCAGATGGAGAAATTCAGATCAATTCAAAGCAGAATGGAAACCGGAAGGGCCAAGTTGCCTCTCCTCTGAAGCTGGTGTGTGTTGGTGTGTGTGTGCATGTGTGTGTGTGTGGGTGTGTGTGTGGGTGAGTGTGTGTGTGTATACAATATACCTAACTCCGCTTACAATGTGGTGGTCCCATCTGTGGTTAAAAGGAAGATGAGATGGAATTTGCCATCAGTCGACCGCTTCAGTGGATTCCCAGAGACGGCCAGTTATCGAATCGGCCGGGCAACTACCAAGCAACCCGACAGCCAACCAGCGGCCCAAAAGGAAAAGGGACACAGAGAACCAAATGACGCACCCTTTGCCTTTTGGCTCACTCGGCTCTGCAATTCCATGAGGTGAACCCCACGGAGACAAGTAGAACCCAGTAGAAAGAGGCGGCGAAGGGAGTCATTTTTGCAGGACTGACGGCAGTCCCAGAGCATTTCCCAATGGTAGGGTTGTGTGCGGGTCAGAGCGTGTGCTTGTGCTTCCTTCCCGGGGGAACCAGTGGCTTTCGGTCAAGAAACGGCATATGCAGAAAGAGAGGAATCGCATCTTCTGGAGGCTCGAGGGTATCTCCCCGGCCAGGGAGTTGGTGGCTCTCGTGGCTAGGCTTGTCCCCGGGGTGGCTTGCAGCACGAGGAGACAGGTGGGCAGGGGGCCTCCACAGAGGGTGCCCTAGAACTTCCTGGGCGCTGTTTTCTGAGCACAGAGGTTTGAGGAATGCACAAAACCCCCACACTAGTCAAGGGCGGAGTCCTGACTGGAGCCTATCAAAGGCAGCGGATCATCGGCGCAGCTCTCTGTGGCTTTTCCAGACATTGCTGTCCTGACGTTGCAAGTGGTCTCCTGGCACTTACTGAAGCTGGCCCTCAAGAAGACGAGGAGCAGTGTTGAAACCCCGAGACCATGTCGGGCAGACACGTGGATCCTGTTTTTGGCACCTCGAATCCGCTTGGGTGATCTCTGTCGGAGGGCGAGACGTTCTCTTTGAGGGATCCCAGGGTTGGCACAGCTGGAGGAAGAGGCCCTGACAGATCAGAGGCCCTGGGGACTTGGCCTCCAAGGCCACGAGTAACAACCCGCTAACGGGCAGACTTCCTCCAGCTTCCAATGGACATCTATCTCCTCTGCCAAGCTATTTTCCAGAGTGGTGCTGCATGTTGCACATCTGCCAGAGGCTTGAGACCTCACTAATGTGCATGGCACTGGCCACGCATGGAGTGGACAGGCTCCAGGGCTCATGTCCGTACTTGAGCATCTGTTGTGGCTGGCTTTGGATCCCAATGTGGCTGCAGCCCCGTTCTTCCCTCCACATCATGTGTGCAGAGGGGCCAGCCCCAAGAGTCCATAGACCTTGCAAACACGATCAGAGGAGACCGAGGTCCTCCCAACACGACAAGAGAGCCATTCCGACACGTAGCTTCTCTAGACACAGCCCAAACCCCTTCTGTCCCGGGGACACTTTGGCTAGGCACTCTCCAGATATCCTAACCCACTCTGTTCGGGGAGGGAGGGACACTACCTTCCACCCAGTCTACAAAAGCAAAGGTAGATGTGTCCATAGAGCCAACTGAAGAACAAACCACTAGGGCTGGTTAGATATGGAGGGTTTCCAACACAAGATCCATCCACAGAGACATATCAGCGACGCACATGTGGAACTAGGCAAGTAGCAACATGGGGCTACAGATATATCAGTGCAAAAGAGCATGTGCATACTGACAGAGATCGAGTTGGGTGGAAGTGACCAAGGTCAGACTACTTTGGTTCCTTGCAACTTGGAACCCATACGTGTTGGCCATGGATTTAGGGGTGGACTCAAGAAACCAAATCCACAACCTCTCATTTCCCAGGGCACATGGGAAAGAGGTAGGGACAGAAGAAAAAACTGAGGAAATAACCCGGCGATGCCCACCTTAGTCTACAAAAGGTTTTGACCACATCCTTTCCACCAGAGGTTCTGTACCCATACTCTCAGAAGCAGAAGCATTATCGTGAGACTGTGTGGACATCTGTAGGTGTCCATGTGTGAAAGAAAATGAGATAGAGGGAGAGGGAACGATAGGCTGAGATCTGAAGAAAGGGAAAGAGAGAAAAGGAGGAAGGACAGGGGCAAAAAGCAAGGTGGGGGGACGGTGATTCATTGCCTGCCCTCCATGATGTTCCCTACGTGTGAATTTGGCCTCCGCTGAGAAGAGTGGGGTCAGGTACAATGAGTGGGAAACGACTTCCACTTGCGCTCCACCTACATCCCTTGGAAGATTGCTTGCACAGAAGGCACCATCCATTCAGGCGGAGTGGGAAGACTGCTAGGAAGTGTTGGTGCAGCCTCTTGGGTTTCTCTGTGCCAGAAGCTCTCAGCTACACGTGGGCATGCCGATGGCTTCCACAGTCCATCCCCGGGCCACAAAGCATCGCCAGGCTCTGAGGATGGGCAAGCATGCCCGGACGTTCGGGGAACGGGATGAATCACGACCAGACACCGTAGTGGGGAGACAAAGATAGGTTTATTATGTCAATGGAGTGTCCCATGGACCTTGAAAATCCAGGATGGTTTTCCTCAAAGTTCCCTTTCGCAAGGGAGAGGAGTGACCCCGCCAAAGGAAGATCACAAAGACGCTGACAGGGAATATCGTCCTTCTTCCTGAGAAGCGAGAGTACATTGTACATAGTGAGGCACGCCGATAGACACCAACCAGAGACAGGGAAAAAAAAGAAGTGCAAAGGTTCTGGAAAGAACCACATTGGTCCTCTCACTTCTGGAATGCCTTCTGAGTCTGACGGTTGCCCTCGGAACTGTCATGCTGTGTCCCCTGGAAAGGCTCCAGGGCAATAAGCCAGGCAAAGTCCACAGGGCATTCTGGACTTTGGCTGGGAGAGGATTTCTGGGCCATGGGGGCCTGCGGTTGTTTCCCGTTTGGCCGGTTCCGAGCCCTCCCAGCCCGGATGGCTTGGCCTCCCTGGGCCCCCTCAGGGGAGATATGTAGCACGCTGTGTTGGTCTACACGGTCAGCTTCTGCAGATTGGATGTTCCACTTCATCAGGAGGCAAAGGCATGGGGGAGGTGTCCTCTAACTTCTCTTCCTTGCTTGGGTTCGCTGCCAGGGCCAGGGTTTCCCTGGCGCCAGAGTCTAGGGTGATGGCAGGGAGGATGGCCGGTGTGTGTCCTGCCAGTGGTCACTCAGGTGTCGGGGAGTGTATAAAGAGCCCAGGGTCCTTAATGCTTTCAGGTGCCTTGAGTCGATTGATGACGATCGGGAATGCCATGGAGCTCCATTCACGAGGCTGGGAGGAACACCCTTCTGTCCTTCCAAGAGGCAGTTGCTCCTTTGGGCCTCGGTCTTCCTCTGGAGCATGGACCTTGCTTCCTGTTCCTCGTCCTTGCTGTCCTGTAATGGACTGCCTCTCAGAAAAGGAAGTCTGAATGAATGGGGAGTGGCGAAGCCGAGGCCTCCCTGGTCCTAGGCGTGAGGCCACGTGGAATCGTGCAGCATGGCCAGCAGGGACGAAAACTCTTCCTCACTGAGGGGTGCTTCCAAGGGTCCCGGAGCCTCCCCTTGCCACAGATGCCCACTTGGAAAAGGCTGTGTGTCTTCCTCCCTCTCTGTGGCTGATAGAAGCTCCTCTAAGAAACGTGAGGCTTCTGCAGAAGGTGGGAGCTGTGGGTCCAGTGCACTAGGGAGCCCAGCAGCAGGGGGTGCCTGCCACCGCCAGCCAGGGATCTCAGCGTGTGCAGGCTGCCCAGCTGCTGCATCCGGAGCCTGTCCTGTGCTCACGAGAAGTCGGGACCGCTCCCCCAACCACTGCGGGGCATAGTGACTACCCATGGGCCCTGCCTCCTGCACTGGTTGGCAAGGATTGTCATCTGGAGGCAGGGGATAGCCGTGGAAGGGCACGGGTGCCAAGCCAGGGTGCTCCTGTTGCCGCTGGTATTCCCCTTGTGTCAGGGGACAAAGACAGGTGTGGCGAGCTGAAAGGCACACTCCCTGAGTCGGTCCCATCATGGAATGGTTCCTCATGGCTTGAGGAGTCGGAGAGTTGCTTCCTCCCTGCCAGGCTTGGGTATGCGGGGCCATAGTGGCCCCCAAGGCCTGGCTCACAGGGCCCCCACAAGAAACCAGGGGGGCAAAGCCCATGGAGAGGACAGGAAGGGTCGCTGCCCCAAAAGCCTGCATGCTTCCCAGAGGATTGGAAGGAGCCAGAAGCTGAGAGCATCCGAGGACACCGGGCTGGGGGCCTGGGTCCCCTGGAATGGTCAGGTGAGGACTGGCTTCCTGGTTTGCCGCCCGGTCATTCGCAGGGCCACTTCTGCTCTGCCCTGGGTGCCGAGCTCTTCTGTTCTGGAACCAGACCTGGGACAGAGAAGAGGGGTTGCGGACATGAGAATCAGAAGTGACAGATACCACTTTGGCTTGCCCCTTCCCCTGTGTGGGATCTCTCCGGGAGAAGGCCAGGTCTGTTGCTCTGAATCTCAGGGCAGCTCGGTTCACTCCTTTCACCTGGTCCTTGTGAAGTAGGGGCAAGTCCCAGGCAACAGTGGACACCTGGTCTGGACGGGATTCCCACTTGACTGGATGCAATGGCAGCCGCTCAGTTCTGCTATGCTCTGCTTTGCTTAACTCCTCTCTGTAGTGCTCTGCCTGGTCCCTGCCTAGCGCTCTCATTGTTTGCCCATTGCAGCTTCCTGACCAACCATTCCTTGAGCCTTGGGACCAAGACTTCGATGACCACCTGCCCTCCTTGCCCAGCCTACTCCAAGTCCTCCAAGCGTCCCTCAGCATTTGACCCCCAGTGTCCGATTCGTGTGACCCCAAGGGCAAACCCCTCCTCTACCTTGGAGGCCTTCAGCCCAAGTGCTGAACTGGCCTCACATCGACACACTCCGTCTACAGGCACAGGTGTTGGGCCCCCAGGGGAAGTCATAGACCGCCAGGAGTCCAAATCAACCACACCCGCGTTTGACTTGCCTCTCTGTCTCCTCCGCTGGCTGGAGGAGATGGGGGTTCTCAGGAACGAGCACGCTGAGCCTCCCCTCTTTACAGTGACAAGACTTGTCAGGCTCCAGGCCCATACATGCCTCCTTAAAAAAGGCTCACGGGCTCTGGCCCCAAAGGAGTGCCTTGCGGAGAGTTTACTTCCATTGACCATAAAGCTGTTTCCATGTCCTTAACTAGAAACCTGTCTCTCTGGAGCTCAGGGAGACCAAGCCTTCTCAACTGGGCCTCCCCTAGGACCTCTCCCCCACCAGGCCAAGAATCCGAGGGCTGATAATCCTAGATGATTAGGTTATCCAGAAAAGGTGTGGCTTGTGAGCAGGATCCATTCCCGCCTTGGGTGGGGGTGCTGAGTCCCAGGACACTGAAGACCACGTGTCCACTCACAGGTAGGCAAGCCCACACACACTCAGGAAATGCTGGGGGCCACATGGAGAGCGCCCCCAAGCCTTTGAAGCACTGACACTTTGCATGACCTAAAGAGAGGTGGCAACTTTTCCGTTTCCCCACTCATGTCCACGCACCATTTCTACACACACGGGCACTGCCACCTCACCTTCATGTTCTCCCCTACTATCCCCATTTCGGCTGACACATTCTGCTTATGTGCAGTCCATCCCTTGCAAGGTCCATGCTCTCCCCCTAGTGTCCACGCACTGGGACACGTGGATAACCCCAACGAGCCCACGTTTCTCTAGGAATGTCTCAGGGGCCACTCTCCCCTGCACATTCAGCAGTTCACAGACACCCTCCGCAAATGTACCTGAATGCGGGATTCCGGGAGTCCTGTGAGTCTGGCCAGGTGTTCTCTGGTGGAAATGCAGGGAAATGGGTTCGTCTCAAAGGCTTGAAGGAGGAGACTGGTTTGGCATGGAGAAATGGCGGTCCGTTTTCTCCTGCCCTCCTTTGGGAAACGTTCTGAAAAGAGAAAAGAGGTAGAAAGAAGGGTTGGGAGCCAAGGCACATCGGTGTGGAAAGGGAAGTTGGTGTCCGTGTGTGCCTGTGTGTGTGTGAAAGTGTGGGTGTGTGTGTGAATGGGAGTGTGTGTGTGTGTGTGTGTGTTTGCTTCTGCTTTTACATTTTCCTAATATCTTCACCTTCCGTGAGTCCATGAGGTCAGCATGGAACCACCCACACAAGCCAGCACTTGCCTCTCAAGCCTGAGGTGACCCAAGAAAAGGACTCTGTCCTTCCTGGCACTTTTAGGACAAGAATACTCAAAGCCTTTCTGTCCAGAAAGAATGCACTCGCCCAAGAGGCGGTATAAACACAGTGTCCATCGCTGGGAACCCAACAAGGTAACGTGGGTTCTTTTCTGAAGCCCTCTTGCCAAACACTTGACAAGCCCACGCAGACCCATTCCTGCGTGAAGGAGAAGCTCCAGAAGAGACCCGTTTGGTAGACTGGGGACTCACCTGGAGTCCAAGCTGCAGGCTGTTCCTGTCCACACGATGGCCCTTCCACTTGGGAGTTTGCAGGTGCCAATCGGCTCCGCCTGAGCTGTCTCGTGCGCTCATTCTGGAACCAAACCTAAGTGGCAAAAGAGGAACTGACGTTCAGGCAGCACTGGTGAACTGGATCTATCTGTATCGGTATCTGAATGTACATCCTCTGCCTCTATCTCTATGTCTATCATCTGGCTGCCTCCGTATCTTCCATTCCTTTGTGTCCCTCATACCTAAAGTCTCAGAGAGTTTTGTGTGGGCCACACGATAAGTCTGGGCAAATGATTTCTAAGGGAAGTCGGCCTGGATGTGTTGACCCGTTGGTGTGCCCGGGCCATGCCAACCAGTGGTCCCCGTGTTCTTAGACCGAATCACTTGCAATGTCGTCAAAGGGCATGGGGTGCCCGGGAATTGCCAAAGAGAACCCAAAGCAACTGAGCTCCCAGCTGCATATGGAGATTGACATACACTGGCTTCAGCCACCTAGTGTCCACAACTTGTGCCCCAGGGAGAATGAAAGAGAAGCTCAAGCCTACCTGGATCCTGGACTCGGCAATGTCTAGCTCTTGGGCCAGTCGTTCTCTGGTGGTGATGCCAGGGTACCGGTTCTGCTGGAACAAGGCCTGCAGAGCCTCTTTCTGCCATGGCCTCAAAAGAAGCCGCCTCCGTCGGGATCCTGGTGGGAGTGTGCCTGTTGCAGGGAAAATGGCCACTGGAGTAGGAAGGCTTGCCTATCCATGCGAAGTGGCTGTGCCGCCTCAGCTCTTCCCTTTCTGCCCTGTCCACCCATTCCCAGGCCGGAGATTATTGTCCCTTATCCACACACGAATTCACTGGAGAGCCTGCTCGATAGGGGCCCTGGCACCCTGCCCTCTGCCCGTGGGAACGGGTGATAGTCCAGGGACTAGGGAGATACCAACCAGTCCTGAGCCATGTGATGGCATGCCAATGAATGAGGAGACCCGCGGGGGGAGTGAGGGAGGAAAGCACCTGAGGAGGAGCAAAGAGGACCCCACTGCTCCTAAGAAACAGCCAGGAAAAATCCGACAGTACATCCCGCCGAGTGCTGCCGCGTTGGAGGTGAAAGTTCCATTTTTGTCACTTCCACCTGAACGAGGTGCCGAACCTCGACCCATACTCTACCCCCTGAGATCTAGCTTGCCTATTTTCCCAAGCGGGACTCTAGTTGGGACTCCTGGCCACCGACTTCAGTTTTGCTTCTGACGGCGGCCATGGGCAAGCCTCTCTCGATCCCCTTCCCCCAATCCTCTGTGGATCAGAACCTTCCAGCATGTGCCCCTCTTAATGTCCTGAAGCCCGGAAAGTAACAGGGGACTTTGGGGAAAACAAGCGGGGAGCAGGGCCTCTGAGGGGAACTTACTCCTTGATTTGCTGGTGGGAGCCATGCCGCTGCAGTACCTCGGGTCCCAGAGCACTGGCCGCTCGACTGGGCAGGACCTGGGAGCGTGCGACTGATCAAAGCCTAGGATGGCCCACCCCCAATCACTTGGACAGCTGCTGTCGAAGTGAAGCCCTGCCTTCAGTGGTTCCGAACTTTGGGAGAAGAGGTGTTCAGCAGGACTTCAGGACCACCTGAGCCGAGAGCTGCACCTGGGCAGGTGGATGTGCCCGCCCCACCCTCCTCTGCATGGAATGTGCCTCTCCCACTCCCGCCAGCTTGTCTCCAGGATGACAGCCCTGACATCGACCAGTGCGGTTGAGACTCTGGGGACTGTTAGGGCCGATTGAATGTTCAAACCTGTTTAACTCTTAGGGCCTGCTTAGCCAGAGCGACTCCAAATTGCCTAGGTAGCCATACTGTTATTTTCATCCACGGACTTCATTCCGGGAATCAATGCCCCAATGGTTCCTGCGATCAGTTCCTGGAATCGGTTCTGGCAGTAAACGCCCTAACCACAGAAGCCAAGAGCCTTGAGGTCTGCGGTTATGCTCTATAAATCCAGCCTGTTAGATCGGGGCGGGGTCGTCCTCTTCGGAGGCGGCCCTCGCCGGTCAGTCTGACTTCCGATGCTGAGCATTGAATAAAGCATTGCATAACGTACACTTCATCTCTGTCTCGTTCCCCTGGCCGGTCGGTCTGACTTCTAATGCTCTGCATAGTATAAAGCTTTTCATAGCTTTCTCTTTGCCTCAGTCTTGGTCCTTCGATAATGCACCCCATCTGGGACTGTGTCTAGGACTGGACCCAGTGAAGGCCTTTCCACCCTTGTTTCAGATTGTGACATGTGTGTGTGGGACGCGAGTCCCCTTTGGCAACCCAAGACCAGCCTCGTAATTAAGTTCCCTTCTATTGCATCACATGGCTTTCGATCTTTCTTTCCACTGCTTACGTGTACTGTGTCTTTATCGGTACGTCGGTCATGTTTCATTGGACAGCTTTCCTTTTCTCCCCTTTGTTTTTATGTTTGCTGATTTTTGTATTACTTGAATCAAAACATTATATGCTCATTGCCCTGGTATCTTCACCTTCCCCAGCCAATTGGGATTGGTCACCCACCTGGCTTGGTGTCTCTGTGCCCTCCGCAATTGGGGATTCCATTTCCAAAGACACCCAGGCAGGTCCCAGGCAGCTCTGGAAGCAACACTTCCCTTTGGATCCATCCAGGACACTGAGATCAGACAGCTGAGATAGGAGGCATGTAAGAGAAAGATTTCGAGCCAGCCATCGCCATGGATGTGGAATGGATTGGTCCCCAGCCTTAGCTGCCTGTGGGGACAAGGGTGCCCCACGTTCGGAGGAAGGAATGGGACGTGTGAACGTGCAGTGATTGAGTCCAGTGGAGATGCTACCATGTCCTGGTCTAAAGGAATCAACGCTCTCCGGCGTCTGAGATGGATTCAGGCCTCCCTAGTTTTGCCAGAGAGAAATAGTCTGTGCTATGATGACTCCATCACTTTGCGTTTCCACAGGCTACACCTGGTGTTCCTATTCTTCCCTGCTCTTGGCAGGGCGTAGCCAGAGAGACTTGAGCTCTCCATGGAGAGCCCTACTTAATAATGACCTAGGAGGAGAAGCCAGCTGCAGGAACCTGAGAAGCAGATGGAGAAATTCAGATCAATTCAAAGCAGAATGGAAACCGGAAGGGCCAAGTTGCCTCTCCTCTGAAGCTGGTGTGTGTTGGTGTGTGTGTGCATGTGTGTGTGTGTGGGTGTGTGTGTGGGTGAGTGTGTGTGTGTATACAATATACCTAACTCTGCTTACAATGTGGTGGTCCCATCTGTGGTTAAAAGGAAGATGAGATGGAATGTGCCATCAGTCGACCGCTTCAGTGGATTCCCAGAGACGGCCAGTTATCGAATCGGCCGGGCAACTACCAAGCAACCCGACAGCCAACCAGCGGCCCAAAAAAAAAAGGGACACAGAGAACCAAATGACGCACCCTTTGCCTTTTGGCTCACTCGGCTCTGCAATTCCATGTGGTGAACCCCACGGAGACAAGTAGAACCCAGTAGAAAGAGGCGGCGAAGGGAGTCATTTTTGCAGGACTGACGGCAGTCCCAGAGCATTTCCCAATGGTAGGGTTGTGTGCGGGTCAGAGCGTGTGCTTGTGCTTCCTTCCCGGGGGAACCAGTGGCTTTCGGTCAAGAAACGGCATCTGCAGAAAGAGAGGAATCGCATCTTCTGGAGGCTCGAGGGTATCTCCCCGGCCAGGGAGTTGGTGGCTCTCGTGGCTAGGCTTGTCCCCGGGGTGGCTTGCAGCACGAGGAGACAGGTGGGCAGGGGGCCTCCACAGAGGGTGCCCTAGAACTTCCTGGGCGCTGTTTTCTGAGCACAGAGGTTTGAGGAATGCACAAAACCCCCACACTAGTCAAGGGCGGAGTCCTGACTGGAGCCTATCAAAGGCAGCGGATCATCGGCGCAGCTCTCTGTGGCTTTTCCAGACATTGCTGTCCTGACGTTGCAAGTGGTCTCCCGGCACTTCCTGAAGCTGGCCCTCAAGAAGACGAGGAGCAGTGTTGAAACCCCGAGACCATGTCGGGCAGACACGTGGATCCTGTTTTTGGCACCTCGAATCCGCTTGGGTGATCTCTGTCGGAGGGCGAGACGTTCTCTTTGAGGGATCCCAGGGTTGGCACAGCTGGAGGAAGAGGCCCTGACAGATCAGAGGCCCTGGGGACTTGGCCTCCAAGGCCACGAGTAACAACCCGCTAACGGGTAGACTTCCTCCAGCTTCCAATGGACATCTATCTCCTCTGCCAAGCTATTTTCTAGAGTGGTGCTGCATGTTGCACATCTGCCAGAGGCTTGAGACCTCACTAATGTGCATGGCACTGGCCACGCATGGAGAGGACAGGCTCCAGGGCTCATGTCCGTACTTGAGCATCTGTTGTGGCTGGCTTTGGACCCCAATGTGGCTGCAGCCCCGTTCTTCCCTCCACATCATGTGTGCAGAGGGGCCAGCCCCAAGAGTCCATAGACCTTGCAAACACGATCAGAGGAGACCGAGGTCCTCCCAACACGACAAGAGAGCCATTCCGACACGTAGCTTCTCTAGACACAGCCCAAACCCCTTCTGTCCCGGGGACACTTTGGCGAGGCACTCTCCAGATATCCTAACCCACTCTGTTCGGGGAGGGAGGGACACTACCTTCCACCCAGTCTACAAAAGCAAAGGTAGATGTGTCCATAGAGCCAACTGAAGAACAAACCACTAGGGCTGGTTAGATATGGAGGGTTTCCAACACAAGATCCATCCACAGAGACATATCAGCGACCCACCTGTGGAACTAGGCAAGTAGCAACATGGGGCTACAGATATATCAGTGCAAAAGAGCATGTGCATACTGACAGAGATCGAGTTGGGTGGAAGTGACCAAGGTCAGACTACTTTGGTTCCTTGCAACTTGGAACCCATACGTGTTGGCCATGGATTTAGGGGTGGACTCAAGAAACCAAATCCACAACCTCTCATTTCCCAGGGCACATGGGAAAGAGGTAGGGACAGAAGAAAAAACTGAGGAAATAACCCGGCGATGCCCACCTTAGTCTACAAAAGGTTTTGACCACATCCTTTCCACCAGAGGTTCTGTACCCATACTCTCAGAAGCATAAGCATTATCGTGAGACTGTGTGGACATCTGTAGGTGTCCATGTGTGAAAGAAAATGAGATAGAGGGAGAGGGAACGATAGGCTGAGATCTGAAGAAAGGGAAAGAGAGAAAAGGAGGAAGGACAGGGGCAAAAAGCAAGGTGGGGGGGCGGTGATTCATTGCCTGCCCTCCATGATGTTCCCTACGTGTGAATTTGGCCTCCGCTGAGAAGAGTGGGGTCAGGTACAATGAGTGGGAAACGACTTCCACTTGCGCTCCACCTACATCCCTTGGAAGATTGCTTGCACAGAAGGCACCACCCATGCAGGCGGAGTGGGAAGACTGCTAGGAAGTGTTGGTGCAGCCTCTTGGGTTTCTCTGTGCCAGAAGCTCTCAGCTACACGTGGGCATGCCGATGGCTTCCACAGTCCATCCCCGGGCCACAAAGCATCGCCAGGCTCTGAGGATGGGCAAGCATGCCCGGACGTTCGGGGAACGGGATGAATCACGACCAGACACCGTAGTGGGGAGACAAAGATAGGTTTATTATGTCAATGGAGTGTCCCATGGACCTTGAAAATCCAGGATGGTTTTCCTCAAAGTTCCCTTTCGCAAGGGAGAGGAGTGACCCCGCCAAAGGAAGATCACAAAGACGCTGACAGGGAATATCGTCCTTCTTCCTGAGAAGCGAGAGTACATTGTACATAGTGAGGCACGCCGATAGACACCAACCAGAGACAGGGAAAAAAAAGAAGTGCAAAGGTTCTGGAAAGAACCACATTGGTCCTCTCACTTCTAGAATGCCCTCTGAGTCTGACGGTTGCCCTGGGAACTGTCATGCTGGGTCCCCTGGAAAGGCTCCAGGGCAATAAGCCAGGCAAAGTCCACAGGGCATTCTGGACTTTGGCTGGGAGAGGATCTCTGGGCCATGGGGGCCTGCGGTTGTTTCCCGTTTGGCCGGTTCCGAGCCCTCACAGCCCGGATGGCTTGGCCTCCCTGGGCCCCCTCAGGGGAGATATGTAGCACGCTGTGTTGGTCTACACGGTCAGCTTCTGCAGATTGGATGTTCCACTTCATCAGGAGGCAAAGGCATGGGGGAGGTGTCCTCTAACTTCTCTTCCTTGCTTGGGTTCGCTGCCAGGGCCAGGGTTTCCCTGGCGCCAGAGTCTAGGGTGATGGCAGGGAGGATGGCCGGTGTGTGTCCTGCCAGTGGTCACTCAGGTGTCGGGGAGTGTATAAAGAGCCCAGGGTCCTTAATGCTTTCAGGTGCCTTGAGTCGATTGATGACGATCGGGAATGCCATGGAGCTCCGTCCACGAGGCTGGGAGGAACACCCTTCTGTCCTTCCAAGTGGCAGTTGCTCCTTTGGGCCTCGGTCTTCCTCTGGAGCATGGACCTTGCTTCCTGTTCCTCGTCCTTGCTGTCCTGTAATGGACTGCCTCTCAGAAAAGGAAGTCTGAATGAATGGGGAGTGGCGAAGCCGAGGCCTCCCTGGTCCTAGGCGTGAGGCCACGTGGAATCGTGCAGCATGGACAGCAGGGACGAAAACTCTTCCTCACTGAGGGGTGCTTCCAAGGGTCCCGGAGCCTCCCCTTGCCACAGATGCCCACTCGGAAAAGGCTGTGTGTCTTCCTCCCTCTCTGTGGCTGATAGAAGCTCCTCTAAGAAACGTGAGGCTTTTGCAGAAGGTGGGAGCTGTGGGTCCAGTGCACTAGGGAGCCCAGCAGCAGGGGGTGCCTGCCACCGCCAGCCAGGGATCTCAGCGTGTGCAGGCTGCCCAGCTGCTGCATCCGGAGCCTGTCCTGTGCTCATGAGAAGTCGGGACCGCTCCCCCAACCACTGCGGGGCATAGTGACTACCCATGGGCCCTGCCTCCTGCACTGGTTGGCAAGGATTGTCATCTGGAGGCAGGGGATAGCCGTGGAAGGGCACGGGTGCCAAGCCAGGGTGCTCCTGTTGCCGCTGGTATTCCCCTTGCGTCAGGGGACAAAGACGGGTGTGGCGAGCTGAAAGGCACACTCCCTGAGTCGGTCCCATCATGGAATGGTTCCTCATGGCTTGAGGAGTGGGAGAGTTGCTTCCTCCCTGCCAGGCTTGGGTATGCGGGGCCATAGTGGCCCCCACGGCCTGGCTCACAGGGCCCCCACAAGAAACCAGGGGGGCAAAGCCCATGGAGAGGACAGGAAGGGTCGCTGCCCCAAAAGCCTGCATGCTTCCCAGAGGATTGGAAGGAGCCAGAAGCTGAGAGCATCCGAGGACACCGGGCTGGGGGCCTGGGTCCCCTGGAATGGTCAGGTGAGGACTGGCTTCCTGGTTTGCCGCCCGGTCATTCGCAGGGCCACTTCTGCTCTGCCCTGGGTGCCGAGCTCTTCTGTTCTGGAACCAGACCTGGGACAGAGAAGAGGGGTTGCGGACATGAGAATCAGAAGTGACAGATACCACTTTGGCTTGCCCCTTCCCCTGTGTGGGATCTCTCCGGGAGAAGGCCAGGTCTGTTGCTCTGAATCTCAGGGAAGCTCGGTTCACTCCTTTCACCTGGTCCTTGTGAAGTAGGGGCAAGTCCCAGGCAACTGTGGACACCTGGTCTGGACGGGATTCCCACTTGACTGGATGCAATGGCAGCCGCTCAGTTCTGCTATGCTCTGCTTTGCTTAACTCCTCTCTGTAGTGCTCTGCCTGGTCCCTGCCTAGCGCTCTCATTGTTTGCCCATTGCAGCTTCCTGACCAGCCATTCCTTGAGCCTTGGGACCAAGACTTCGATGACCACCTGCCCTCCTTGCCCAGCCTACTCCAAGTCCTCCAAGCGTCCCTCAGCATTTGACCCCCAGTGTCCGATTCGTGTGACCCCAAGGGCAAACCCCTCCTCTACCTTGGAGGCCTTCAGCCCAAGTGCTGAACTGGCCTCACATCGACACACTCCGTCTACAGGCACAGGTGTTGGGCCCCCAGGGGAAGTCATAGACCGCCAGGAGTCCAAATCAACCACACCCGCGTTTGACTTGCCTCTCTGTCTCCTCCGCTGGCTGGAGGAGATGGGGGTTCTCAGGAACGAGCACGCTGAGCCTCCCCTCTTTACAGTGACAAGACTTGTCAGGCTCCAGGCCCATACATGCCTCCTTAAAAAAGGCTCACGGGCTCTGGCCCCAAAGGAGTGCCTTGCGGAGAGTTTACTTCCATTGACCATAAAGCTGTTTCCATGTACTTAACTAGAAACCTGTCTCTCTGGAGCTCAGGGAGACCAAGCCTGCTCAACTGGGCCTCCCCTGGGACCTCTCCCCCACCAGGCCAAGAATCCGAGGGCCGATAATCCTAGATGATTAGGTTATCCAGAAAAGGTGTGGCTTGTGAGCAGGATCCATTCCCGCCTTGGGGGGGGTGCTGAGTCCCAGGACACTGAAGACCACGTGTCCACTCACAGGTAGGCAAGCCCACACACACTCAGGAAATGCTGGGGGCCACATGGAGAGCGCCCCCAAGCCTTTGAAGCACTGACACTTTGCATGACCTAAAGAGAGGTGGCAACTTTTCCGTTTCCCCACTCATGTCCACGCACCATTTCTACACACACGGGCACTGCCACCTCACCTTCATGTTCTCCCCTACTATCCCCATTTCGGCTGACACATTCTGCTTATGTGCAGTCCATCCCTTGCAAGGTCCATGCTCTCCCCCTAGTGTCCACGCACTGGGACACGTGGATAACCCCAACGAGCCCACGTTTCTCTAGGAATGTCTCAGGGGCCACTCTCCCCTGCACATTCAGCAGTTCACAGACACCCTCCGCAAATGTACCTGAATGCGGGATTCCGGGAGTCCTGTGAGTCTGGCCAGGTGTTCTCTGGTGGAAATGCAGGGAAATGGGTTCGTCTCAAAGGCTTGAAGGAGGAGACTGGTTTGGCATGGAGAAATGGCGGTCCGTTTTCTCCTGCCCTCCTTTGGGAAACGTTCTGAAAAGAGAAAAGAGGTAGAAAGAAGGGTTGGGAGCCAAGGCACATCGGTGTGGAAAGGGAAGTTGGTGTCCGTGTGTGCCTGTGTGTGTGTGAAAGTGTGGGTGTGTGTGTGAATGGGAGTGTGTGTGTGTGTGTGTGTGTGTGTGTGTGTGTGTGTGTTTGCTTCTGCTTTTACATTTTCCTAATATCTTCACCTTCCCTGAGTCCATGAGGTCAGCATGGAGCCACCCACACAAGCCAGCACTTGCCTCTCAAGCCTGAGGTGACCCAAGAAAAGGACTCTGTCCTTCCTGGCACTTTTAGGACAAGAATACTCAAAGCCTTTCTGTCCAGAAAGAATGCACTCGCCCAAGAGGCGGTATAAACACAGTGTCCATCGCTGGGAACCCAACAAGGTAACGTGGGTTCTTTTCTGAAGCCCTCTTGCCAAACACTTGACAAGCCCACGCAGACCTGTTCCTGCGTGAAGGAGAAGCTCCAGAAGAGACCCGTTTGGTAGGCTGGGGACTCACCTGGAGTCCAAGCTGCAGGCTGTTCCTGTCCACACGATGGCCCTTCCACTTGGGAGTTTGCAGGTGCCAATCGGCTCCGCCTGAGCTGTCTCGTGCGCTCATTCTGGAACCAAACCTAAGTGGCAAAAGAGGAACTGAAGTTCAGGCAGCACTGGTGAACTGGATCTATCTGTATCTGTATCTGAATGTACATCCTCTGCCTCTATCTCTATGTCTATCATCTGGCTGCCTCCGTATCTTCCATTCCTTTGTGTCCCTCATACCTAAAGTCTCAGAGAGTTTTGTGTGGGCCACACGATAAGTCTGGGCAAATGATTTCTAAGGGAAGTCGGCCTGGATGTGTTGACCCGTTGGTGTGCCCGGGCCATGCCAACCAGTGGTCCCCGTGTTCTTAGACCGAATCACTTGCAATGTCGTCAAAGGGCATGGGGTGCCCGGGAATGCCCAAAGAGAACCCAAAGCAACTGAGCTCCCAGCTGGATATGGAGATTGACATACACTGGCTTCAGCCACCTTGTGTCCACAACTTTTGCCCCAGGGAGAATGAAAGGGAAGCTCAAGCCTACCTGGATCCTGGACTCGGGAATGTCTAGCTCTTGGGCCAGTCGTTCTCTGGTGGTGATGCCAGGGTACCGGTTCTGCTGGAACAAGGCCTGCAGAGCCTCTTTCTGCCATGGCCTCAAAAGAAGCCGCCTCCGTCGGGATCCTGGTGGGAGTGTGCCTGTTGCAGGGAAAATGGCCACTGGAGTAGGAAGGCTTGCCTAGCCATGCGAAGTGGCTGTGCCGCCTCAGCCCTTCCCTTTCTGCCCTGTCCACCCATTCCCAGGCCGGAGATTATTGTCCCTTATCCACACACGAATTCACTGGAGAGCCTGCTCGATAGGGGCCCTGGCACCCTGCCCTCTGCGCGTGGGAACGGGTGATAGTCCAGGGACTAGGGAGATACCAACCAGTCCTGAGCCATGTGATGGCATGCCAATGAATGAGGAGACCCGCGGGGGGAGTGAGGGAGGAAAGCACCTGAGGAGGAGCAAAGAGGACCCCACTGCTCCTAAGAAAAAGCCAGGAAAAATCCGAAAGTACATCCCGCCTAGTGCTGCCGCGTTGGAGGTGAAAGTTCCATTTTTGTCACTTCCACCTGAACGAGGTGCCGAACCTCAAACCTTACTCTACCCCCTGAGATCTAGCTTGCCTATTTTCCCAAGCGGGACTCTAGTAGGGACTCCTGGCCACCGACTTCAGTTTTGCTTCTGACGGCGGCCATGGGCAAGCCTCTCTCGATCCCCTTCCCCCAATCCTCTGTGGATCAGAACCTTCCAGCATGTTCCCCTCTTAATGTCCTGAAGCCCGGAAAGTAACAGGGGACTTTGGGGAAAACAAGCGGGGAGCAGGGCCTCTGAGGGGAACTTACTCCTTGATTTGCTGGTGGGAGCCATGCCGCTGCAGTACCTCGGGTCCCAGAGCACTGGCCGCTCGACTGGGCAGGACCTGGGAGCGTGCGACTGATCAAAGCCTAGGATGGCCCACCCCCAATCACTTGGACAGCTGCTGTCGAAGTGAAGCCCTGCCTTCAGTGGTTCCGAACTTTGGGAGAAGAGGTGTTCAGCAGGACTTCAGGACCACCTGAGCCGAGAGCTGCACCTGGGCAGGTGGATGTGCCCGCCCCACCCTCCTCTGCATGGAATGTGCCTCTCCCACTCCCGCCAGCTTGTCTCCAGGATGACAGCCCTGACATCGACCAGTGCGGTTGAGACTCTGGGGACTGTTAGGGCCGATTGAATGTTCAAACCTGTTTAACTATTAGGGCCTGCTTAGCCAGAGCGACTCCAAATTGCCTAGGTAGCCATACTGTTATTTTCATCCACAGACTTCATTCCGGGAATCAATGCCCCAATGGTTCCTGCGATCAGTTCCTGGAATCGGTTCTGGCAGTAAACGCCCTAACCACAGAAGCCAAGAGCCTTGAGGTCTGCGGTTATGCTCTATAAATCCAGCCTGTTAGATCGGGGCGGGGTCGTCCTCTTCGGAGGCGGCCCTCGCCGGTCAGTCTGACTTCCGATGCTGAGCATTGAATAAAGCATTGCATAATGTACACTTCATCTCTGTCTCGTTCCCCAGGCCGGTCGGTCTGACTTCTAATGCTCTGCATAGTATAAAGCTTTTCATAGCTTTCTCTTTGCCTCAGTCTTGGTCCTTCGATAATGCACCCCATCTGGGACTGTGTCTAGGACTGGACCCGGTGAAGGCCTTTCCACCCTTGTTTCAGATTGTGACATGTGTGTGTGGGACGCGAGTCCCCTTTGGCAACCCAAGACCAGCCTCGTAATTAAGTTCCCTTCTATTGCATCACATGGCTTTCGATCTTTCTTTCCACTGCTTACGTGTACTGTGTCTTTATCGGTACGTCGGTCATGTTTCATTGGACAGCTTTCCTTTTCTCCCCTTTGTTTTAATGTTTGCTGATTTTTGTATTACTTGAATCAAAACATTATATGCTCATTGCCCTGGTATCTTCACCTTCCCGGCCAATGGGGATGGGTCACCCACCTGGCTTGGTGTCTCTGTGCCCTCCGCAATTGGGAATTCCATTTCCAAAGACACCCAGGCAGGTCCCAGGCAGCTCTGGAAGCAACACTTCCCTTTGGATCCATCCAGGACACTGAGATCAGACAGCTGAGATAGGAGGCATGTCAGAGAAAGATTTCGAGCCAGCCATCGCCATGGATGTGGAATGGATTGGTCCACAGCCTTAGCTGCCTGTGGGGACAAGGGTGCCCCACGTTCGGAGGAAAGGCATGGGACGTGTGAACGTGCAGTGATTGAGTCCAGTGGAGATGCTACCATGTCCTGGTCTAAGGGAATCAACGCTCTCCGGCGTCTGAGACGGATTCAGGCCTCCCTAGTTTTGCCAGAGAGAAATAGTCTGTGCTATGATGACTCCATCACTTTGCGTTTCCACAGGCTACACCTGGTGTTCCTATTCTTCCCTCCTCTTGGCAGGGCGGAGCCAGAGAGACTTGAGCTCTCCATGGAGAGCCCTACTTAATAATGACCTAGGAGGAGAAGCCAGCTGCAGGATCTGAGAAGCAGATGGAGAAATTCAGATCAATTCAAAGCAGAATGGAAACCGGAAGGGCCAAGTTGCCTCTCCTCTGAAGCTGGTGTGTGTTGGTGTGTGTGTGCATGTGTGTGTGTGTGGGTGTGTGTGTGGGTGAGTGTGTGTGTGTGTATATAATATACCTAACTCCGCTTACATTGTTGTGGTCCCATCTGTGGTTAAAAGGAAGATGAGATGGAATGTGCCATCAGTCGACCGCTTCAGTGGATTCCCAGAGACGGCCAGTTATCGAATCGGCCGGGCAACTACCAAGCAACCCGACAGCCAACCAGCGGCCCAAAAGGAAATGGGACACAGAGAACCAAATGACGTACCCTTTGCCTTTTGGCTCACTCGGCTCTGCAATTCCATGAGGTGAACCACACGGAGACAAGTAGAACCCAGTAGAAAGAGGCGGCGAAGGGAGTCATTTTTGCAGGACTGAAGGCAGTCCCAGAGCATTTCCTAATGGTAGGGTTGTGTGCGTGTCAGAGGGTGTGCTTGTGCTTCCTTCCCGGGGGAACCAGTGGCTTTCGGTCAAGAAACGGCATCTGCAGAAAGAGAGGAATCGCATCTTCTGGAGGCTCGAGGGTATCTCCCCGGCCAGGGAGTTGGTGGCTCTCGTGGCATGGCTTGTCCCCGGGGTGGCTTGCAGCACGAGGAGACAGGTGGGCAGGGGGCCTCCACAGAGGGTGCCCTAGAACTTCCTGGGCGCTGTTTTCTGAGCACAGAGGTTTGAGGAATGCACAAACCCTCCACACTAGTCAAGGGCGGAGTCCTGACTGGAGCCTATCAAAGGCAGCGGATCATCGGCGCAGCTCTCTGTGGCTTTTCCAGACATTGCTGTCCTGACGTTGCAAGTGGTCTCCCGGCACTTCCTGAAGCTGGCCCTCAAGAAGACGAGGAGCAGTGTTGAAACCCCGAGACCATGTCCCGCAGACACGTGGATCCTGTTTTTGGCACCTCGAATCCACTTGGGTGATCTCTGTCGCAGGGCGAGACGTTCTCTTTGAGGGATCCCAGGGTTGGCACAGCTGGAGGAAGAGGCCCTGACAGATCAGAGGCTCTGGGGACTTGGCCTCCAAGGCCACGAGTAACAACCCGCTAACGGGCAGACTTCCTCCAGCTTCCAATGGACATCTATCTCCTCTGCCAAGCTATTTTCCAGAGTGGTGCTGCATGTTGCACATCTGCCAGAGGCTTGAGACCTCACTGATGTGCATGGCACTGGCCACGCATGGAGAGGACAGGCTCCAAGGCTCATGTCCGTACTTGAGCATCTGTTGTGGCTGGCTTTGGACCCCAATGTGGCTGCAGCCCCGTTCTTCCCTCCACATCATGTGTGCAGAGGGGCCAGCCCCAAGAGTCCATAGACCTTGCAAACACGATCAGAGGAGACCGAGGTCCTCCCAACACGACAAGAGAGCCATTCTGACACGTAGCTTCTCTAGACACAGCCCAAACCCCGTCTGTCCCGAGGACACTTTGGCTAGGCACTCTCCAGATATCCTAACCCACTCTGTTCGGGGAGGGAGGGACACTACCTTCCACCCAGTCTACAAAAGCAAAGGTGAATGTGTCCATAGAGCCAACTGAAGAACAAACCACTAGGGCTGGTGAGATATGGAGGGTTTCCAACACAAGATCCATCCACAGAGACATATCAGCGACCCACCTGTGGAACTAGGCAAGTAGCAACATGGGGCTACAGATATATCAGTGCAAAAGAGCATGTGGATACTGACAGAGATCGAGTTGGGTGGAAGTGACCAAGGTCAGACTACTTTGGTTCCTTGCAACTTGGAACCCATACGTGTTGGCCAGGGATTTAGGGGTGGACTCAAGAAATCAAATCCACAACCTCTCATTTCCCAAGGCACATGGGAAAAAGGTAGGGACAGAAGAAAAAACTGAGGAAATAACCCGGCGATGCCCACTTTAGTCTACAAAAGGTTTTGACCACATCCTTTCCACCAGAGGTTCTGTACCCATACTCTCAGAAGCATAAGCATTATCGTGAGACTGTGTGGACATCTGTAGGTGTCCATGTGTGAAAGAAAATGAGATAGAGGGAGAGGGAACGATAGGCTGAGATCTGAAGAAAGGGAAAGAGAGAAAAGGAGGAAGGACAGGGGCAAAAAGCAAGGTGGGGGGGGCGGTGATTCATTGCCTGCCCTCCATGATGTTCCCTACGTGTGAATTTGGCCTCCGCTGAGAAGAGTGGGGTCAGGTAATGAGGGGGGAACGACTTCCAGAAAGCGCTCCACCTACATCCCTTGGAAGATTGCTTGCACAGAAGGCACCATCCATGCAGGCGGAGTGGGAAGACTGCTAGGAAGTGTTGGTGCAGCCTCTTGGGTTTCTCTGTGCCAGAAGCTCTCAGCTACACCGCCTCCATGCCTTTGCCTCCTGATGAAGTGGAACATCCAATCTGCAGAAGCTGACCATGTAGACCAACACAGCGTGCTACATATCTCCCCTGAGGGGGCCCAGGGAGGCCAAGCCATCCGGGCTGTGAGGGCTCGGAACCGGCCAAACGGGAAACAACCGCAGGCCCCCATGGCCCAGAGATCCTCTCCCAGCCAAAGTCCAGAATGCCCTGTGGACTTTGCCTGGCTTATTGCCCTGGAGCCTTTCCAGGGGACACAGCATGACAGTTCCGAGGGCAACCGTCAGACTCAGAAGGCATTCTAGAAGTGAGGGGACCAATGTGGTTCTTTCCAGAACCTTTGCACTTCTTTTTTTTCCCTGTCTCTGGTTGGTGTCTATCGGCGTGCCTCACTATGTACAATGTACTCTCGCTTCTCAGGAAGAAGGACGATATTCCCTGTCAGCGTCTTTGTGATCTTCCTTTGGCGGGGTCACTCCTCTCCCTTGCAAAAGGGAACTTTGAGGAAAACCATCCTCGATTTTCAAGGTCCATGGGACACTCCATTGACATAATAAACCTATCTTTGTCTCCCCACTACGGTGTCTGGTCGTGATTCATTCCGTTCCCCGAACGTCCGGGCATGCTTGCCCATCCTCAGAGCCTGGCGATGCTTTGTGGCCCGGGGATGGACTGTGGAAGCCATCGGCATGCCCACGTGTAGCTGAGAGCTTCTGGCACAGAGAAACCCAAGAGGCTGCACCACATGCCTCCTTAAAAAAGGCTCACGGGCTCTGGCCCCAAAGGAGTGCCTTGCGGAGAGTTTACTTCCCTTGACCATAAAGCTGTTTCCATGTACTTAACTAGAAACCTGTCTCTCTGGAGCTCAGGGAGACCAAGCCTGCTCAACTGGGCCTCCCCTGGGACCTCTCCCCCACCAGGCCAAGAATCCGAGGGCTGATAATCCTAGATGATTAGGTTATCCAGAAAAGGTGTGGCTTGTGAGCAGGATCCATTCCCGCCTTGGGGGGGGGTGCTGAGTCCCAGGACACTGAAGACCACGTGTCCACTCACAGGTAGGCAAGCCCACACACACTCAGGAAATGCTGGGGGCCACATGGAGAGCGCCCCCAAGCCTTTGAAGCACTGACAGTTTGCATGACCTAAAGAGAGGTGGCAACTTTTCCGTTTCCCCACTCATGTCCACGCACCATTTCTACACACACGGGCACTGCCACCTCACCTTCATGTTCTCCCCTACTATCCCCATTTCGGCTGACACATTCTGCTTATGTGCAGTCCATCCCTTGCAAGGTCCATGCTCTCCCCCTAGTGTCCACGCACTGGGACACGTGGATAACCCCAACGAGCCCACGTTTCTCTAGGAATGTCTCAGGGGCCACTCTCCCCTGCACATTCAGCAGTTCACAGACACCCTCCGCAAATGTACCTGAATGCGGGATTCCGGGAGTCCTGTGAGTCTGGCCAGGTGTTCTCTGGTGGAAATGCAGGGAAATGGGTTCGTCTCAAAGGCTTGAAGGAGGAGACTGGTTTGGCATGGAGAAATGGCGGTCCGTTTTCTCCTGCCCTCCTTTGGGAAACGTTCTGAAAAGAGAAAAGAGGTAGAAAGAAGGGTTGGGAGCCAAGGCACATCGGTGTGGAAAGGGAAGTTGGTGTCCGTGTGTGCCTGTGTGTGTGTGAAAGTGTGGGTGTGTGTGTGAATGGGAGTGTGTGTGTGTGTGTGTGTGTGTTTGCTTCTGCTTTTACATTTTCCTAATATCTTCACCTTCCCTGAGTCCATGAGGTCAGCATGGAACCACCCACACAAGCCAGCACTTGCCTCTCAAGCCTGAGGTGACCCAAGAAAAGGACTCTGTCCTTCCTGGCACTTTTAGGACAAGAATACTCAAAGCCTTTCTGTCCAGAAAGAATGCACTCGCCCAAGAGGCGGTATAAACACAGTGTCCATCGCTGGGAACCCAACAAGGTAACGTGGGTTCCTTTCTGAAGCCCTCTTGCCAAACACTTGACAAGCCCACGCAGACCCGTTCCTGCGTGAAGGAGAAGCTCCAGAAGAGACCCGTTTGGTAGACTGGGGACTCACCTGGAGTCCAAGCTGCAGGCTGTTCCTGTCCACACGATGGCCCTTCCACTTGGGAGTTTGCAGGTGCCAATCGGCTCCGCCTGAGCTGTCTCGTGCGCTCATTCTGGAACCAAACCTAAGTGGCAAAAGAGGAACTGACGTTCAGGCAGCACTGGTGAACTGGATCTATCTGTATCTGTATCTGAATGTACATCCTCTGCCTCTATCTCTATGTCTATCATCTGGCTGCCTCCGTATCTTCCATTCCTTTGTGTCCCTCATACCTAAAGTCTCAGAGAGTTTTGTGTGGGCCACACGATAAGTCTGGGCAAATGATTTCTAAGGGAAGTCGTCCTGGATGTGTTGACCCGTTGGTGTGCCCGGGCCATGCCAACCAGTGGTCCCCGTGTTCTTAGACCGAATCACTTGCAATGTCGTCAAAGGGCATGGGGTGCCCGGGAATTGCCAAAGAGAACCCAAAGCAACTGAGCTCCCAGCTGGATATGGAGATTGACATACACTGGCTTCAGCCACCTAGTGTCCACAACTTGTGCCCCAGGGAGAATGAAAGAGAAGCTCAAGCCTACCTGGATCCTGGACTCGGCAATGTCTAGCTCTTGGGCCAGTCGTTCTCTGGTGGTGATGCCAGGGTACCGGTTCTGCTGGAACAAGGCCTGCAGAGCCTCTTTCTGCCATGGCCTCAAAAGAAGCCGCCTCCGTCGGGATCCTGGTGGGAGTGTGCCTGTTGCAGGGAAAATGGCCACTGGAGTAGGAAGGCTTGCCTAGCCATGCGAAGTGGCTGTGCCGCCTCAGCTCTTCCCTTTCTGCCCTGTCCACCCATTCCCAGGCCGGAGATTATTGTCCCTTATCCACACACAAATTCACTGGAGAGCCTGCTCGATGGGGGCCCTGGCACCCTGCCCTCTGCCCGTGGGAACGGGTGATAGTCCAGGGACTAGGGAGATACCAACCAGTCCTGAGCCATGTGATGGCATGCCAATGAATGAGGAGACCCGCGGGGGGAGTGAGGGAGGAAAGCACCTGAGGAGGAGCAAAGAGGACCCCACTGCTCCTAAGAAACAGCCAGGAAAAATCCGAAAGTACATCCCGCCGAGTGCTGCCGCGTTGGAGGTGAAAGTTCCATTTTTGTCACTTCACCTGAACGAGGTGCCGAACCACGACCCATACTCTACCCCCTGAGATCTAGCTTGCCTATTTTCCCAAGCGGGACTCTAGTTGGGACTCCTGGCCACCGACTTCAGTTTTGCTTCTGACGGCGGCCATGGGCAAGCCTCTCTCGATCCCCTTCCCCCAATCCTCTGTGGATCAGAACCTTCCAGCATGTGCCCCTCTTAATGTCCTGAAGCCCGGAAAGTAACAGGGGACTTTGGGGAAAACAAGCGGGGAGCAGGGCCTCTGAGGGGAACTTACTCCTTGATTTGCTGGTGGGAGCCATGCCGCTGCAGTACCTCGGGTCCCAGAGCACTGGCCGCTCGACTGGGCAGGACCTGGGAGCGTGCGACTGATCAAAGCCTAGGATGGCCCACCCCCAATCACTTGGACAGCTGCTGTCGAAGTGAAGCCCTGCCTTCAGTGGTTCCGAACTTTGGGAGAAGAGGTGTTCAGCAGGACTTCAGGACCACCTGAGCCGAGAGCTGCACCTGGGCAGGTGGATGTGCCCGCCCCACCCTCCTCTGCATGGAATGTGCCTCTCCCACTCCCGCCAGCTTGTCTCCAGGATGACAGCCCTGACATCGACCAGTGCGGTTGAGACTCTGGGGACTGTTAGGGCCGATTGAATGTTCAAACCTGTTTAACTATTAGGGCCTGCTTAGCCAGAGCGACTCCAAATTGCCTAGGTAGCCATACTGTTATTTTCATCCACGGACTTCATTCCGGGAATCAATGCCCCAATGGTTCCTGCGATCAGTTCCTGGAATCGGTTCTGGCAGTAAACGCCCTAACCACAGAAGCCAAGAGCCTTGAGGTCTGCGGTTATGCTCTATAAATCCAGCCTGTTAGATCGGGGCGGGGTCGTCCTCTTCGGAGGCGGCCCTCGCCGGTCAGTCTGACTTCCGATGCTGAGCATTGAATAAAGCATTGCATAACGTACACTTCATCTCTGTCTCGTTCCCCTGGCCGGTCGGTCTGACTTCTAATGCTCTGCATAGTATAAAGCTTTTCATAGCTTTCTCTTTGCCTCAGTCTTGGTCCTTCGATAATGCACCCCATCTGGGACTGTGTCTAGGACTGGACCCAGTGAAGGCCTTTCCACCCTTGTTTCAGATTTTGACATGTGTGTGTGGGACGCGAGTCCCCTTTGGCAACCCAAGACCAGCCTCGTAATTAAGTTCCCTTCTATTGCATCACATGGCTTTCGATCTTTCTTTCCACTGCTTACGTGTACTGTGTCTTTATCGGTACGTCGGTCATGTTTCATTGGACAGCTTTCCTTTTCTCCCCTTTGTTTTTATGTTTGCTGATTTTTGTATTACTTGAATCAAAACATTATATGCTCATTGCCCTGGTATCTTCACCTTCCCCAGCCAATTGGGATTGGTCACCCACCTGGCTTGGTGTCTCTGTGCCCTCCGCAATTGGGGATTCCATTTCCAAAGACACCCAGGCAGGTCCCAGGCAGCTCTGGAAGCAACACTTCCCTTTGGATCCATCCCGGACACTGAGATCAGACAGCTGAGATAGGAGGCATGTAAGAGAAAGATTTCGAGCCAGCCATCGCCATGGATGTGGAATGGATTGGTCCCCAGCCTTAGCTGCCTGTGGGGACAAGGGTGCCCCACGTTCGGAGGAAAGGCATGGGACGTGTGAACGTGCAGTGATTGAGTCCAGTGGAGATGCTACCATGTCCTGGTCTAAAGGAATCAACGCTCTCCGGCGTCTGAGATGGATTCAGGCCTCCCTAGTTTTGCCAGAGAGAAATAGTCTGTGCTATGATGACTCCATCACTTTGCGTTTCCACAGGCTACACCTGGTGTTCCTATTCTTCCCTGCTCTTGGCAGGGCGTAGCCAGAGAGACTTGAGCTCTCCATGGAGAGCCCTACTTAATAATGACCTAGGAGGAGAAGCCAGCTGCAGGAACCTGAGAAGCAGATGGAGAAATTCAGATCAATTCAAAGCAGAATGGAAACCGGAAGGGCCAAGTTGCCTCTCCTCTGAAGCTGGTGTGTGTTGGTGTGTGTGTGCATGTGTGTGTGTGTGGGTGTGTGTGTGGGTGAGTGTGTGTGTGTATACAATATACCTAACTCCGCTTACAATGTGGTGGTCCCATCTGTGGTTAAAAGGAAGATGAGATGGAATTTGCCATCAGTCGACCGCTTCAGTGGATTCCCAGAGACGGCCAGTTATCGAATCGGCCGGGCAACTACCAAGCAACCCGACAGCCAACCAGCGGCCCAAAAGGAAAAGGGACACAGAGAACCAAATGACGCACCCTTTGCCTTTTGGCTCACTCGGCTCTGCAATTCCATGAGGTGAACCCCACGGAGACAAGTAGAACCCAGTAGAAAGAGGCGGCGAAGGGAGTCATTTTTGCAGGACTGACGGCAGTCCCAGAGCATTTCCCAATGGTAGGGTTGTGTGCGGGTCAGAGCGTGTGCTTGTGCTTCCTTCCCGGGGGAACCAGTGGCTTTCGGTCAAGAAACGGCATCTGCAGAAAGAGAGGAATCGCATCTTCTGGAGGCTCGAGGGTATCTCCCCGGCCAGGGAGTTGGTGGCTCTCGTGGCTAGGCTTGTCCCCGGGGTGGCTTGCAGCACGAGGAGACAGGTGGGCAGGGGGCCTCCACAGAGGGTGCCCTAGAACTTCCTGGGCGCTGTTTTCTGAGCACAGAGGTTTGAGGAATGCACAAAACCCCCACACTAGTCAAGGGCGGAGTCCTGACTGGAGCCTATCAAAGGCAGCGGATCATCGGCGCAGCTCTCTGTGGCTTTTCCAGACATTGCTGTCCTGACGTTGCAAGTGGTCTCCTGGCACTTCCTGAAGCTGGCCCTCAAGAAGACGAGGAGCAGTGTTGAAACCCCGAGACCATGTCGGGCAGACACGTGGATCCTGTTTTTGGCACCTCAAATCCGCTTGGGTGATCTCTGTCGGAGGGCGAGACGTTCTCTTTGAGGGATCCCAGGGGTGGCACAGCTGGAGGAAGAGGCCCTGACAGATCAGAGGCCCTGGGGACTTGGCCTCCAAGGCCACGAGTAACAACCCGCTAACGGGCAGACTTCCTCCAGCTTCCAATGGACATCTATCTCCTCTGCCAAGCTATTTTCCAGAGTGGTGCTGCATGTTACACATCTGCCAGAGGCTTGAGACCTCACTAATGTGCATGGCACTGGCCACGCATGGAGAGGACAGGCTCCAGGGCTCATGTCCGTACTTGAGCATCTGTTGTGGCTGGCTTTGGATCCCAATGTGGCTGCAGCCCCGTTCTTCCCTCCACATCATGTGTGCAGAGGGGCCAGCCCCAAGAGTCCATAGACCTTGCAAACACGATCAGAGGAGACCGAGGTCCTCCCAACACGACAAGAGAGCCATTCCGACACGTAGCTTCTCTAGACACAGCCCAAACCCCTTCTGTCCCGGGGACACTTTGGCGAGGCACTCTCCAGATATCCTAACCCACTCTGTTCGGGGAGGGAGGGACACTACCTTCCACCCAGTCTACAAAAGCAAAGGTAGATGTGTCCATAGAGCCAACTGAAGAACAAACCACTAGGGCTGGTGAGATATGGAGGGTTTCCAACACAAGATCCATCCACAGAGACATATCAGCGACCCACCTGTGGAACTAGGCAAGTAGCAACATGGGGCTACAGATATATCAGTGCAAAAGAGCATGTGGATACTGACAGAGATCGAGTTGGGTGGAAGTGACCAAGGTCAGACTACTTTGGTTCCTTGCAACTTGGAACCCATACGTGTTGGCCAGGGATTTAGGGGTGGACTCAAGAAACCAAATCCACAACCTCTCATTTCCCAGGGCACATGGGAAAGAGGTAGGGACAGAAGAAAAAACTGAGGAAATAACCCGGCGATGCCCACCTTAGTCTACAAAAGGTTTTGACCACATCCTTTCCACCAGAGGTTCTGTACCCATACTCTCAGAAGCATAAGCATTATCGTGAGACTGTGTGGACATCTGTAGGTGTCCATGTGTGAAAGAAAATGAGATAGAGGGAGAGGGAACGATAGGCTGAGATCTGAAGAAAGGGAAAGAGAGAAAAGGAGGAAGGACAGGGGCAAAAAGCAAGGTGGGGGGGCGGTGATTCATTGCCTGCCCTCCATGATGTTCCCTACGTGTGAATTTGGCCTCCGCTGAGAAGAGTGGGGTCAGGTACAATGAGTGGGAAACGACTTCCACTTGCGCTCCACCTACATCCCTTGGAAGATTGCTTGCACAGAAGGCACCATCCATTCAGGCGGAGTGGGAAGACTGCTAGGAAGTGTTGGTGCAGCCTCTTGGGTTTCTCTGTGCCAGAAGCTCTCAGCTACACGTGGGCATGCCGATGGCTTCCACAGTCCATCCCCGGGCCACAAAGCATCGCCAGGCTCTGAGGATGGGCAAGCATGCCCGGACGTTCGGGGAACGGGATGAATCACGACCAGACACCGTAGTGGGGAGACAAAGATAGGTTTATTATGTCAATGGAGTGTCCCATGGACCTTGAAAATCCAGGATGGTTTTCCTCAAAGTTCCCTTTCGCAAGGGAGAGGAGTGACCCCGCCAAAGGAAGATCACAAAGACGCTGACAGGGAATATCGTCCTTCTTCCTGAGAAGCGAGAGTACATTGTACATAGTGAGGCACGCCGATAGACACCAACCAGAGACAGGGAAAAAAAAGAAGTGCAAAGGTTCTGGAAAGAACCACATTGGTCCTCTCACTTCTGGAATGCCTTCTGAGTCTGACGGTTGCCCTCGGAACTGTCATGCTGTGTCCCCTGGAAAGGCTCCAGGGCAATAAGCCAGGCAAAGTCCACAGGGCATTCTGGACTTTGGCTGGGAGAGGATCTCTGGGCCATGGGGGCCTGCGGTTGTTTCCCGTTTGGCCGGTTCCGAGCCCTCCCAGCCCGGATGGCTTGGCCTCCCTGGGCCCCCTCAGGGGAGATATGTAGCACGCTGTGTTGGTCTACACGGTCAGCTTCTGCAGATTGGATGTTCCACTTCATCAGGAGGCAAAGGCATGGGGGAGGTGTCCTCTAACTTCTCTTCCTTGCTTGGGTTCGCTGCCAGGGCCAGGGTTTCCCTGGCGCCAGAGTCTAGGGTGATGGCAGGGAGGATGGCCGGTGTGTGTCCTGCCAGTGGTCACTCAGGTGTCGGGGAGTGTATAAAGAGCCCAGGGTCCTTAATGCTTTCATGTGCCTTGAGTCGATTGATGACGATCGGGAATGCCATGGAGCTCCGTCCACGAGGCTGGGAGGAACACCCTTCTGTCCTTCCAAGAGGCAGTTGCTCCTTTGGGCCTCGGTCTTCCTCTGGAGCATGGACCTTGCTTCCTGTTCCTCGTCCTTGCTGTCCTGTAATGGACTGCCTCTCAGAAAAGGAAGTCTGAATGAATGGGGAGTGGCGAAGCCGAGGCCTCCCTGGTCCTAGGCGTGAGGCCACGTGGAATCGTGCAGCATGGCCAGCAGGGACGAAAACTCTTCCTCACTGAGGGGTGCTTCCAAGGGTCCCGGAGCCTCCCCTTGCCACAGATGCCCACTCGGAAAAGGCTGTGTGTCTTCCTCCCTCTCTGTGGCTGATAGAAGCTCCTCTAAGAAACGTGAGGCTTCTGCAGAAGGTGGGAGCTGTGGGTCCAGTGCACTAGGGAGCCCAGCAGCAGGGGGTGCCTGCCACCGCCAGCCAGGGATCTCAGCGTGTGCAGGCTGCCCAGCTGCTGCATCCGGAGCCTGTCCTGTGCTCACGAGAAGTCGGGACCGCTCCCCCAACCACTGCGGGGCATAGTGACTACCCATGGGCCCTGCCTCCTGCACTGGTTGGCAAGGATTGTCATCTGGAGGCAGGGGATAGCCGTGGAAGGGCACGGGTGCCAAGCCAGGGTGCTCCTGTTGCCGCTGGTATTCCCCTTGTGTCAGGGGACAAAGACGGGTGTGGCGAGCTGAAAGGCACACTCCCTGAGTCGGTCCCATCATGGAATGGTTCCTCATGGCTTGAGGAGTGGGAGAGTTGCTTCCTCCCTGCCAGGCTTGGGTATGCGGGGCCATAGTGGCCCCCAAGGCCTGGCTCACAGGGCCCCCACAAGAAACCAGGGGGGCAAAGCCCATGGAGAGGACAGGAAGGGTCGCTGCCCCAAAAGCCTGCATGCTTCCCAGAGGATTGGAAGGAGCCAGAAGCTGAGAGCATCCGAGGACACCGGGCTGGGGGCCTGGGTCCCCTGGAATGGTCAGGTGAGGACTGGCTTCCTGGTTTGCCGCCCGGTCATTCGCAGGGCCACTTCTGCTCTGCCCTGGGTGCCGAGCTCTTCTGTTCTGGAACCAGACCTGGGACAGAGAAGAGGGGTTGCGGACATGAGAATCAGAAGTGACAGATACCACTTTGGCTTGCCCCTTCCCCTGTGTGGGATCTCTCCGGGAGAAGGCCAGGTCTGTTGCTCTGAATCTCAGGGCAGCTCGGTTCACTCCTTTCACCTGGTCCTTGTGAAGTAGGGGCAAGTCCCAGGCAACTGTGGACACCTGGTCTGGACGGGATTCCCACTTGACTGGATGCAATGGCAGCCGCTCAGTTCTGCTATGCTCTGCTTTGCTTAACTCCTCTCTGTAGTGCTCTGCCTGGTCCCTGCCTAGCGCTCTCATTGTTTGCCCATTGCAGCTTCCTGACCAACCATTCCTTGAGCCTTGGGACCAAGACTTCGATGACCACCTGCCCTCCTTGCCCAGCCTACTCCAAGTCCTCCAAGCGTCCCTCAGCATTTGACCCCCAGTGTCCGATTCGTGTGACCCCAAGGGCAAACCCCTCCTCTACCTTGGAGGCCTTCAGCCCAAGTGCTGAACTGGCCTCACATCGACACACTCCGTCTACAGGCACAGGTGTTGGGCCCCCAGGGGAAGTCATAGACCGCCAGGAGTCCAAATCAACCACACCCGCGTTTGACTTGCCTCTCTGTCTCCTCCGCTGGCTGGAGGAGATGGGGGTTCTCAGGAACGAGCACGCTGAGCCTCCCCTCTTTACAGTGACAAGACTTGTCAGGCTCCAGGCCCATACATGCCTCCTTAAAAAAGGCTCACGGGCTCTGGCCCCAAAGGAGTGCCTTGCGGAGAGTTTACTTCCATTGACCATAAAGCTGTTTCCATGTACTTAACTAGAAACCTGTCTCTCTGGAGCTCAGGGAGACCAAGCCTGCTCAACTGGGCCTCCCCTAGGACCTCTCCCCCACCAGGCCAAGAATCCGAGGGCTGATAATCCTAGATGATTAGGTTATCCAGAAAAGGTGTGGCTTGTGAGCAGGATCCATTCCCGCCTTGGGGGGGGGTGCTGAGTCCCAGGACACTGAAGACCACGTGTCCACTCACAGGTAGGCAAGCCCACACACACTCAGGAAATGCTGGGGGCCACATGGAGAGCGCCCCCAAGCCTTTGAAGCACTGACACTTTGCATGACCTAAAGAGAGGTGGCAACTTTTCCGTTTCCCCACTCATGTCCACGCACCATTTCTACACACACGGGCACTGCCACCTCACCTTCATGTTCTCCCCTACTATCCCCATTTCGGCTGACACATTCTGCTTATGTGCAGTCCATCCCTTGCAAGGTCCATGCTCTCCCCCTAGTGTCCACGCACTGGGACACGTGGATAACCCCAACGAGCCCACGTTTCTCTAGGAATGTCTCAGGGGCCACTCTCCCCTGCACATTCAGCAGTTCACAGACACCCTCCGCAAATGTACCTGAATGCGGGATTCCGGGAGTCCTGTGAGTCTGGCCAGGTGTTCTCTGGTGGAAATGCAGGGAAATGGGTTCGTCTCAAAGGCTTGAAGGAGGAGACTGGTTTGGCATGGAGAAATGGCGGTCCGTTTTCTCCTGCCCTCCTTTGGGAAACGTTCTGAAAAGAGAAAAGAGGTAGAAAGAAGGGTTGGGAGCCAAGGCACATCGGTGTGGAAAGGGAAGTTGGTGTCCGTGTGTGCCTGTGTGTGTGTGAAAGTGTGGGTGTGTGTGTGAATGGGAGTGTGTGTGTCTGTGTGTGTGTGTTTGCTTCTGCTTTTACATTTTCCTAATATCTTCACCTTCCCTGAGTCCATGAGGTCAGCATGGAGCCACCCACACAAGCCAGCACTTGCCTCTCAAGCCTGAGGTGACCCAAGAAAAGGACTCTGTCCTTCCTGGCACTTTTAGGACAAGAATACTCAAAGCCTTTCTGTCCAGAAAGAATGCACTCGCCCAAGAGGCGGTATAAACACAGTGTCCATCGCTGGGAACCCAACAAGGTAACGTGGGTTCCTTTCTGAAGCCCTCTTGCCAAACACTTGACAAGCCCACGCAGACCCGTTCCTGCGTGAAGGAGAAGCTCCAGAAGAGACCCGTTTGGTAGACTGGGGACTCACCTGGAGTCCAAGCTGCAGGCTGTTCCTGTCCACACGATGGCCCTTCCACTTGGGAGTTTGCAGGTGCCAATCGGCTCCGCCTGAGCTGTCTCGTGCGCTCATTCTGGAACCAAACCTAAGTGGCAAAAGAGGAACTGACGTTCAGGCAGCACTGGTGAACTGGATCTATCTGTATCTGTATCTGAATGTACATCCTCTGCCTCTATCTCTATTTCTATCATCTGGCTGCCTCCGTATCTTCCATTCCTTTGTGTCCCTCATACCTAAAGTCTCAGAGAGTTTTGTGTGGGCCACACGATAAGTCTGGGCAAATGATTTCTAAGGGAAGTCGGCCTGGATGTGTTGACCCGTTGGTGTGCCCGGGCCATGCCAACCAGTGGTCCCCGTGTTCTTAGACCGAATCACTTGCAATGTCGTCAAAGGGCATGGGGTGCCCGGGAATTGCCAAAGAGAACCCAAAGCAACTGAGCTCCCAGCTGGATATGGAGATTGACATACACTGGCTTCAGCCACCTAGTGTCCACAACTTGTGCCCCAGGGAGAATGAAAGAGAAGCTCAAGCCTACCTGGATCCTGGACTCGGCAATGTCTAGCTCTTGGGCCAGTCGTTCTCTGGTGGTGATGCCAGGGTACCGGTTCTGCTGGAACAAGGCCTGCAGAGCCTCTTTCTGCCATGGCCTCAAAAGAAGCCGCCTCCGTCGGGATCCTGGTGGGAGTGTGCCTGTTGCAGGGAAAATGGCCACTGGAGTAGGAAGGCTTGCCTAGCCATGCGAAGTGGCTGTGCCGCCTCAGCTCTTCCCTTTCTGCCCTGTCCACCCATTCCCAGGCCGGAGATTATTGTCCCTTATCCACACACGAATTCACTGGAGAGCCTGCTCGATAGGGGCCCTGGCACCCTGCCCTCTGCCCGTGGGAACGGGTGATAGTCCAGGGACTAGGGAGATACCAACCAGTCCTGAGCCATGTGATGGCATGCCAATGAATGAGGAGACCCGCGGGGGGAGTGAGGGAGGAAAGCACCTGAGGAGGAGCAAAGAGGACCCCACTGCTCCTAAGAAACAGCCAGGAAAAATCCGACAGTACATCCCGCCGAGTGCTGCCGCGTTGGAGGTGAAAGTTCCATTTTTGTCACTTCCACCTGAACGAGGTGCCGAACCTCGACCCATACTCTACCCCCTGAGATCTAGCTTGCCTATTTTCCCAAGCGGGACTCTAGTTGGGACTCCTGGCCACCGACTTCAGTTTTGCTTCTGACGGCGGCCATGGGCAAGCCTCTCTCGATCCCGTTCCCCCAATCCTCTGTGGATCAGAACCTTCCAGCATGTGCCCCTCTTAATGTCCTGAAGCCCGGAAAGTAACAGGGGACTTTGGGGAAAACAAGCGGGGAGCAGGGCCTCTGAGGGGAACTTACTCCTTGATTTGCTGGTGGGAGCCATGCCGCTGCAGTACCTCGGGTCCCAGAGCACTGGCCGCTCGACTGGGCAGGACCTGGGAGCGTGCGACTGATCAAAGCCTAGGATGGCCCACCCCCAATCACTTGGACAGCTGCTGTCGAAGTGAAGCCCTGCCTTCAGTGGTTCCGAACTTTGGGAGAAGAGGTGTTCAGCAGGACTTCAGGACCACCTGAGCCAAGAGCTGCACCTGGGCAGGTGGATGTGCCCGCCCCACCCTCCTCTGCATGGAATGTGCCTCTCCCACTCCCGCCAGCTTGTCTCCAGGATGACAGCCCTGACATCGACCAGTGCGGTTGAGACTCTGGGGACTGTTAGGGCCGATTGAATGTTCAAACCTGTTTAACTATTAGGGCCTGCTTAGCCAGAGCGACTCCAAATTGCCTAGGTAGCCATACTGTTATTTTCATCCACGGACTTCATTCCGGGAATCAATGCCCCAATGGTTCCTGCGATCAGTTCCTGGAATCGGTTCTGGCAGTAAACGCCCTAACCACAGAAGCCAAGAGCCTTGAGGTCTGCGGTTATGCTCTATAAATCCAGCCTGTTAGATCGGGGCGGGGTCGTCCTCTTCGGAGGCGGCCCTCGCCGGTCAGTCTGACTTCCGATGCTGAGCATTGAATAAAGCATTGCATAATGTACACTTCATCTCTGTCTCGTTCCCCAGGCCGGTCGGTCTGACTTCTAATGCTCTGCATAGTATAAAGCTTTTCATAGCTTTCTCTTTGCCTCAGTCTTGGTCCTTCGATAATGCACCCCATCTGGGACTGTGTCTAGGACTGGACCCGGTGAAGGCCTTTCCACCCTTGTTTCAGATTGTGACATGTGTGTGTGGGACGCGAGTCCCCTTTGGCAACCCAAGACCAGCCTCGTAATTAAGTTCCCTTCTATTGCATCACATGGCTTTCGATCTTTCTTTCCACTGCTTACGTGTACTGTGTCTTTATCGGTACGTCGGTCATGTTTCATTGGACAGCTTTCCTTTTCTCCCCTTTGTTTTAATGTTTGCTGATTTTTGTATTACTTGAATCAAAACATTATATGCTCATTGCCCTGGTATCTTCACCTTCCCGGCCAATGGGGATGGGTCACCCACCTGGCTTGGTGTCTCTGTGCCCTCCGCAATTGGGAATTCCATTTCCAAAGACACCCAGGCAGGTCCCAGGCAGCTCTGGAAGCAACACTTCCCTTTGGATCCATCCAGGACACTGAGATCAGACAGCTGAGATAGGAGGCATGTCAGAGAAAGATTTCGAGCCAGCCATCGCCATGGATGTGGAATGGATTGGTCCACAGCCTTAGCTGCCTGTGGGGACAAGGGTGCCCCACGTTCGGAGGAAAGGCATGGGACGTGTGAACGTGCAGTGATTGAGTCCAGTGGAGATGCTACCATGTCCTGGTCTAAGGGAATCAACGCTCTCCGGCGTCTGAGACGGATTCAGGCCTCCCTAGTTTTGCCAGAGAGAAATAGTCTGTGCTATGATGACTCCATCACTTTGCGTTTCCACAGGCTACACCTGGTGTTCCTATTCTTCCCTGCTCTTGGCAGGGCGGAGCCAGAGAGACTTGAGCTCTCCATGGAGAGCCCTACTTAATAATGACCTAGGAGGAGAAGCCAGCTGCAGGATCTGAGAAGCAGATGGAGAAATTCAGATCAATTCAAAGCAGAATGGAAACCGGAAGGGCCAAGTTGCCTCTCCTCTGAAGCTGGTGTGTGTTGGTGTGTGTGTGCATGTGTGTGTGTGTGGGTGTGTGTGTGGGTGAGTGTGTGTGTGTGTATATAATATACCTAACTCCGCTTACATTGTTGTGGTCCCATCTGTGGTTAAAAGGAAGATGAGATGGAATGTGCCATCAGTCGACCGCTTCAGTGGATTCCCAGAGACGGCCAGTTATCGAATCGGCCGGGCAACTACCAAGCAACCCGACAGCCAACCAGCGGCCCAAAAGGAAATGGGACACAGAGAACCAAATGACGTACCCTTTGCCTTTTGGCTCACTCGGCTCTGCAATTCCATGAGGTGAACCACACGGAGACAAGTAGAACCCAGTAGAAAGAGGCGGCGAAGGGAGTCATTTTTGCAGGACTGAAGGCAGTCCCAGAGCATTTCCTAATGGTAGGGTTGTGTGCGTGTCAGAGGGTGTGCTTGTGCTTCCTTCCCGGGGGAACCAGTGGCTTTCGGTCAAGAAACGGCATCTGCAGAAAGAGAGGAATCGCATCTTCTGGAGGCTCGAGGGTATCTCCCCGGCCAGGGAGTTGGTGGCTCTCGTGGCATGGCTTGTCCCCGGGGTGGCTTGCAGCACGAGGAGACAGGTGGGCAGGGGGCCTCCACAGAGGGTGCCCTAGAACTTCCTGGGCGCTGTTTTCTGAGCACAGAGGTTTGAGGAATGCACAAACCCTCCACACTAGTCAAGGGCGGAGTCCTGACTGGAGCCTATCAAAGGCAGCGGATCATCGGCGCAGCTCTCTGTGGCTTTTCCAGACATTGCTGTCCTGACGTTGCAAGTGGTCTCCCGGCACTTCCTGAAGCTGGCCCTCAAGAAGACGAGGAGCAGTGTTGAAACCCCGAGACCATGTCCCGCAGACACGTGGATCCTGTTTTTGGCACCTCGAATCCACTTGGGTGATCTCTGTCGCAGGGCGAGACGTTCTCTTTGAGGGATCCCAGGGTTGGCACAGCTGGAGGAAGAGGCCCTGACAGATCAGAGGCTCTGGGGACTTGGCCTCCAAGGCCACGAGTAACAACCCGCTAACGGGCAGACTTCCTCCAGCTTCCAATGGACATCTATCTCCTCTGCCAAGCTATTTTCCAGAGTGGTGCTGCATGTTGCACATCTGCCAGAGGCTTGAGACCTCACTGATGTGCATGGCACTGGCCACGCATGGAGAGGACAGGCTCCAAGGCTCATGTCCGTACTTGAGCATCTGTTGTGGCTGGCTTTGGACCCCAATGTGGCTGCAGCCCCGTTCTTCCCTCCACATCATGTGTGCAGAGGGGCCAGCCCCAAGAGTCCATAGACCTTGCAAACACGATCAGAGGAGACCGAGGTCCTCCCAACACGACAAGAGAGCCATTCCGACACGTAGCTTCTCTAGACACAGCCCAAACCCCTTCTGTCCCGGGGACACTTTGGCGAGGCACTCTCCAGATATCCTAACCCACTCTGTTCGGGGAGGGAGGGACACTACCTTCCACCCAGTCTACAAAAGCAAAGGTGAATGTGTCCATAGAGCCAACTGAAGAACAAACCACTAGGGCTGGTGAGATATGGAGGGTTTCCAACACAAGATCCATCCACAGAGACATATCAGCGACCCACCTGTGGAACTAGGCAAGTAGCAACATGGGGCTACAGATATATCAGTGCAAAAGAGCATGTGGATACTGACAGAGATCGAGTTGGGTGGAAGTGACCAAGGTCAGACTACTTTGGTTCCTTGCAACTTGGAACCCATACGTGTTGGCCAGGGATTTAGGGGTGGACTCAAGAAATCAAATCCACAACCTCTCATTTCCCAAGGCACATGGGAAAAAGGTAGGGACAGAAGAAAAAACTGAGGAAATAACCCGGCGATGCCCACTTTAGTCTACAAAAGGTTTTGACCACATCCTTTCCACCAGAGGTTCTGTACCCATACTCTCAGAAGCATAAGCATTATCGTGAGACTGTGTGGACATCTGTAGGTGTCCATGTGTGAAAGAAAATGAGATAGAGGGAGAGGGAACGATAGGCTGAGATCTGAAGAAAGGGAAAGAGAGAAAAGGAGGAAGGACAGGGGCAAAAAGCAAGGTGGGGGGGGCGGTGATTCATTGCCTGCCCTCCATGATGTTCCCTACGTGTGAATTTGGCCTCCGCTGAGAAGAGTGGGGTCAGGTAATGAGGGGGGAACGACTTCCAGAAAGCGCTCCACCTACATCCCTTGGAAGATTGCTTGCACAGAAGGCACCATCCATGCAGGCGGAGTGGGAAGACTGCTAGGAAGTGTTGGTGCAGCCTCTTGGGTTTCTCTGTGCCAGAAGCTCTCAGCTACACCGCCTCCATGCCTTTGCCTCCTGATGAAGTGGAACATCCAATCTGCAGAAGCTGACCATGTAGACCAACACAGCGTGCTACATATCTCCCCTGAGGGGGCCCAGGGAGGCCAAGCCATCCGGGCTGTGAGGGCTCGGAACCGGCCAAACGGGAAACAACCGCAGGCCCCCATGGCCCAGAGATCCTCTCCCAGCCAAAGTCCAGAATGCCCTGTGGACTTTGCCTGGCTTATTGCCCTGGAGCCTTTCCAGGGGACACAGCATGACAGTTCCGAGGGCAACCGTCAGACTCAGAAGGCATTCTAGAAGTGAGGGGACCAATGTGGTTCTTTCCAGAACCTTTGCACTTCTTTTTTTTCCCTGTCTCTGGTTGGTGTCTATCGGCGTGCCTCACTATGTACAATGTACTCTCGCTTCTCAGGAAGAAGGACGATATTCCCTGTCAGCGTCTTTGTGATCTTCCTTTGGCGGGGTCACTCCTCTCCCTTGCAAAAGGGAACTTTGAGGAAAACCATCCTCGATTTTCAAGGTCCATGGGACACTCCATTGACATAATAAACCTATCTTTGTCTCCCCACTACGGTGTCTGGTCGTGATTCATTCCGTTCCCCGAACGTCCGGGCATGCTTGCCCATCCTCAGAGCCTGGCGATGCTTTGTGGCCCGGGGATGGACTGTGGAAGCCATCGGCATGCCCACGTGTAGCTGAGAGCTTCTGGCACAGAGAAACCCAAGAGGCTGCACCACATGCCTCCTTAAAAAAGGCTCACGGGCTCTGGCCCCAAAGGAGTGCCTTGCGGAGAGTTTACTTCCCTTGACCATAAAGCTGTTTCCATGTACTTAACTAGAAACCTGTCTCTCTGGAGCTCAGGGAGACCAAGCCTGCTCAACTGGGCCTCCCCTGGGACCTCTCCCCCACCAGGCCAAGAATCCGAGGGCTGATAATCCTAGATGATTAGGTTATCCAGAAAAGGTGTGGCTTGTGAGCAGGATCCATTCCCGCCTTGGGGGGGGGTGCTGAGTCCCAGGACACTGAAGACCACGTGTCCACTCACAGGTAGGCAAGCCCACACACACTCAGGAAATGCTGGGGGCCACATGGAGAGCGCCCCCAAGCCTTTGAAGCACTGACAGTTTGCATGACCTAAAGAGAGGTGGCAACTTTTCCGTTTCCCCACTCATGTCCACGCACCATTTCTACACACACGGGCACTGCCACCTCACCTTCATGTTCTCCCCTACTATCCCCATTTCGGCTGACACATTCTGCTTATGTGCAGTCCATCCCTTGCAAGGTCCATGCTCTCCCCCTAGTGTCCACGCACTGGGACACGTGGATAACCCCAACGAGCCCACGTTTCTCTAGGAATGTCTCAGGGGCCACTCTCCCCTGCACATTCAGCAGTTCACAGACACCCTCCGCAAATGTACCTGAATGCGGGATTCCGGGAGTCCTGTGAGTCTGGCCAGGTGTTCTCTGGTGGAAATGCAGGGAAATGGGTTCGTCTCAAAGGCTTGAAGGAGGAGACTGGTTTGGCATGGAGAAATGGCGGTCCGTTTTCTCCTGCCCTCCTTTGGGAAACGTTCTGAAAAGAGAAAAGAGGTAGAAAGAAGGGTTGGGAGCCAAGGCACATCGGTGTGGAAAGGGAAGTTGGTGTCCGTGTGTGCCTGTGTGTGTGTGAAAGTGTGGGTGTGTGTGTGAATGGGAGTGTGTGTGTGTGTGTGTGTGTGTTTGCTTCTGCTTTTACATTTTCCTAATATCTTCACCTTCCCTGAGTCCATGAGGTCAGCATGGAACCACCCACACAAGCCAGCACTTGCCTCTCAAGCCTGAGGTGACCCAAGAAAAGGACTCTGTCCTTCCTGGCACTTTTAGGACAAGAATACTCAAAGCCTTTCTGTCCAGAAAGAATGCACTCGCCCAAGAGGCGGTATAAACACAGTGTCCATCGCTGGGAACCCAACAAGGTAACGTGGGTTCCTTTCTGAAGCCCTCTTGCCAAACACTTGACAAGCCCACGCAGACCCGTTCCTGCGTGAAGGAGAAGCTCCAGAAGAGACCCGTTTGGTAGACTGGGGACTCACCTGGAGTCCAAGCTGCAGGCTGTTCCTGTCCACACGATGGCCCTTCCACTTGGGAGTTTGCAGGTGCCAATCGGCTCCGCCTGAGCTGTCTCGTGCGCTCATTCTGGAACCAAACCTAAGTGGCAAAAGAGGAACTGACGTTCAGGCAGCACTGGTGAACTGGATCTATCTGTATCTGTATCTGAATGTACATCCTCTGCCTCTATCTCTATGTCTATCATCTGGCTGCCTCCGTATCTTCCATTCCTTTGTGTCCCTCATACCTAAAGTCTCAGAGAGTTTTGTGTGGGCCACACGATAAGTCTGGGCAAATGATTTCTAAGGGAAGTCGTCCTGGATGTGTTGACCCGTTGGTGTGCCCGGGCCATGCCAACCAGTGGTCCCCGTGTTCTTAGACCGAATCACTTGCAATGTCGTCAAAGGGCATGGGGTGCCCGGGAATTGCCAAAGAGAACCCAAAGCAACTGAGCTCCCAGCTGGATATGGAGATTGACATACACTGGCTTCAGCCACCTAGTGTCCACAACTTGTGCCCCAGGGAGAATGAAAGAGAAGCTCAAGCCTACCTGGATCCTGGACTCGGCAATGTCTAGCTCTTGGGCCAGTCGTTCTCTGGTGGTGATGCCAGGGTACCGGTTCTGCTGGAACAAGGCCTGCAGAGCCTCTTTCTGCCATGGCCTCAAAAGAAGCCGCCTCCGTCGGGATCCTGGTGGGAGTGTGCCTGTTGCAGGGAAAATGGCCACTGGAGTAGGAAGGCTTGCCTAGCCATGCGAAGTGGCTGTGCCGCCTCAGCTCTTCCCTTTCTGCCCTGTCCACCCATTCCCAGGCCGGAGATTATTGTCCCTTATCCACACACAAATTCACTGGAGAGCCTGCTCGATGGGGGCCCTGGCACCCTGCCCTCTGCCCGTGGGAACGGGTGATAGTCCAGGGACTAGGGAGATACCAACCAGTCCTGAGCCATGTGATGGCATGCCAATGAATGAGGAGACCCGCGGGGGGAGTGAGGGAGGAAAGCACCTGAGGAGGAGCAAAGAGGACCCCACTGCTCCTAAGAAACAGCCAGGAAAAATCCGAAAGTACATCCCGCCGAGTGCTGCCGCGTTGGAGGTGAAAGTTCCATTTTTGTCACTTCACCTGAACGAGGTGCCGAACCACGACCCATACTCTACCCCCTGAGATCTAGCTTGCCTATTTTCCCAAGCGGGACTCTAGTTGGGACTCCTGGCCACCGACTTCAGTTTTGCTTCTGACGGCGGCCATGGGCAAGCCTCTCTCGATCCCCTTCCCCCAATCCTCTGTGGATCAGAACCTTCCAGCATGTGCCCCTCTTAATGTCCTGAAGCCCGGAAAGTAACAGGGGACTTTGGGGAAAACAAGCGGGGAGCAGGGCCTCTGAGGGGAACTTACTCCTTGATTTGCTGGTGGGAGCCATGCCGCTGCAGTACCTCGGGTCCCAGAGCACTGGCCGCTCGACTGGGCAGGACCTGGGAGCGTGCGACTGATCAAAGCCTAGGATGGCCCACCCCCAATCACTTGGACAGCTGCTGTCGAAGTGAAGCCCTGCCTTCAGTGGTTCCGAACTTTGGGAGAAGAGGTGTTCAGCAGGACTTCAGGACCACCTGAGCCGAGAGCTGCACCTGGGCAGGTGGATGTGCCCGCCCCACCCTCCTCTGCATGGAATGTGCCTCTCCCACTCCCGCCAGCTTGTCTCCAGGATGACAGCCCTGACATCGACCAGTGCGGTTGAGACTCTGGGGACTGTTAGGGCCGATTGAATGTTCAAACCTGTTTAACTATTAGGGCCTGCTTAGCCAGAGCGACTCCAAATTGCCTAGGTAGCCATACTGTTATTTTCATCCACGGACTTCATTCCGGGAATCAATGCCCCAATGGTTCCTGCGATCAGTTCCTGGAATCGGTTCTGGCAGTAAACGCCCTAACCACAGAAGCCAAGAGCCTTGAGGTCTGCGGTTATGCTCTATAAATCCAGCCTGTTAGATCGGGGCGGGGTCGTCCTCTTCGGAGGCGGCCCTCGCCGGTCAGTCTGACTTCCGATGCTGAGCATTGAATAAAGCATTGCATAACGTACACTTCATCTCTGTCTCGTTCCCCTGGCCGGTCGGTCTGACTTCTAATGCTCTGCATAGTATAAAGCTTTTCATAGCTTTCTCTTTGCCTCAGTCTTGGTCCTTCGATAATGCACCCCATCTGGGACTGTGTCTAGGACTGGACCCAGTGAAGGCCTTTCCACCCTTGTTTCAGATTTTGACATGTGTGTGTGGGACGCGAGTCCCCTTTGGCAACCCAAGACCAGCCTCGTAATTAAGTTCCCTTCTATTGCATCACATGGCTTTCGATCTTTCTTTCCACTGCTTACGTGTACTGTGTCTTTATCGGTACGTCGGTCATGTTTCATTGGACAGCTTTCCTTTTCTCCCCTTTGTTTTTATGTTTGCTGATTTTTGTATTACTTGAATCAAAACATTATATGCTCATTGCCCTGGTATCTTCACCTTCCCCAGCCAATTGGGATTGGTCACCCACCTGGCTTGGTGTCTCTGTGCCCTCCGCAATTGGGGATTCCATTTCCAAAGACACCCAGGCAGGTCCCAGGCAGCTCTGGAAGCAACACTTCCCTTTGGATCCATCCCGGACACTGAGATCAGACAGCTGAGATAGGAGGCATGTAAGAGAAAGATTTCGAGCCAGCCATCGCCATGGATGTGGAATGGATTGGTCCCCAGCCTTAGCTGCCTGTGGGGACAAGGGTGCCCCACGTTCGGAGGAAAGGCATGGGACGTGTGAACGTGCAGTGATTGAGTCCAGTGGAGATGCTACCATGTCCTGGTCTAAAGGAATCAACGCTCTCCGGCGTCTGAGATGGATTCAGGCCTCCCTAGTTTTGCCAGAGAGAAATAGTCTGTGCTATGATGACTCCATCACTTTGCGTTTCCACAGGCTACACCTGGTGTTCCTATTCTTCCCTGCTCTTGGCAGGGCGTAGCCAGAGAGACTTGAGCTCTCCATGGAGAGCCCTACTTAATAATGACCTAGGAGGAGAAGCCAGCTGCAGGAACCTGAGAAGCAGATGGAGAAATTCAGATCAATTCAAAGCAGAATGGAAACCGGAAGGGCCAAGTTGCCTCTCCTCTGAAGCTGGTGTGTGTTGGTGTGTGTGTGCATGTGTGTGTGTGTGGGTGTGTGTGTGGGTGAGTGTGTGTGTGTATACAATATACCTAACTCCGCTTACAATGTGGTGGTCCCATCTGTGGTTAAAAGGAAGATGAGATGGAATTTGCCATCAGTCGACCGCTTCAGTGGATTCCCAGAGACGGCCAGTTATCGAATCGGCCGGGCAACTACCAAGCAACCCGACAGCCAACCAGCGGCCCAAAAGGAAAAGGGACACAGAGAACCAAATGACGCACCCTTTGCCTTTTGGCTCACTCGGCTCTGCAATTCCATGAGGTGAACCCCACGGAGACAAGTAGAACCCAGTAGAAAGAGGCGGCGAAGGGAGTCATTTTTGCAGGACTGACGGCAGTCCCAGAGCATTTCCCAATGGTAGGGTTGTGTGCGGGTCAGAGCGTGTGCTTGTGCTTCCTTCCCGGGGGAACCAGTGGCTTTCGGTCAAGAAACGGCATCTGCAGAAAGAGAGGAATCGCATCTTCTGGAGGCTCGAGGGTATCTCCCCGGCCAGGGAGTTGGTGGCTCTCGTGGCTAGGCTTGTCCCCGGGGTGGCTTGCAGCACGAGGAGACAGGTGGGCAGGGGGCCTCCACAGAGGGTGCCCTAGAACTTCCTGGGCGCTGTTTTCTGAGCACAGAGGTTTGAGGAATGCACAAAACCCCCACACTAGTCAAGGGCGGAGTCCTGACTGGAGCCTATCAAAGGCAGCGGATCATCGGCGCAGCTCTCTGTGGCTTTTCCAGACATTGCTGTCCTGACGTTGCAAGTGGTCTCCTGGCACTTCCTGAAGCTGGCCCTCAAGAAGACGAGGAGCAGTGTTGAAACCCCGAGACCATGTCGGGCAGACACGTGGATCCTGTTTTTGGCACCTCAAATCCGCTTGGGTGATCTCTGTCGGAGGGCGAGACGTTCTCTTTGAGGGATCCCAGGGGTGGCACAGCTGGAGGAAGAGGCCCTGACAGATCAGAGGCCCTGGGGACTTGGCCTCCAAGGCCACGAGTAACAACCCGCTAACGGGCAGACTTCCTCCAGCTTCCAATGGACATCTATCTCCTCTGCCAAGCTATTTTCCAGAGTGGTGCTGCATGTTACACATCTGCCAGAGGCTTGAGACCTCACTAATGTGCATGGCACTGGCCACGCATGGAGAGGACAGGCTCCAGGGCTCATGTCCGTACTTGAGCATCTGTTGTGGCTGGCTTTGGATCCCAATGTGGCTGCAGCCCCGTTCTTCCCTCCACATCATGTGTGCAGAGGGGCCAGCCCCAAGAGTCCATAGACCTTGCAAACACGATCAGAGGAGACCGAGGTCCTCCCAACACGACAAGAGAGCCATTCCGACACGTAGCTTCTCTAGACACAGCCCAAACCCCTTCTGTCCCGGGGACACTTTGGCGAGGCACTCTCCAGATATCCTAACCCACTCTGTTCGGGGAGGGAGGGACACTACCTTCCACCCAGTCTACAAAAGCAAAGGTAGATGTGTCCATAGAGCCAACTGAAGAACAAACCACTAGGGCTGGTGAGATATGGAGGGTTTCCAACACAAGATCCATCCACAGAGACATATCAGCGACCCACCTGTGGAACTAGGCAAGTAGCAACATGGGGCTACAGATATATCAGTGCAAAAGAGCATGTGGATACTGACAGAGATCGAGTTGGGTGGAAGTGACCAAGGTCAGACTACTTTGGTTCCTTGCAACTTGGAACCCATACGTGTTGGCCAGGGATTTAGGGGTGGACTCAAGAAACCAAATCCACAACCTCTCATTTCCCAGGGCACATGGGAAAGAGGTAGGGACAGAAGAAAAAACTGAGGAAATAACCCGGCGATGCCCACCTTAGTCTACAAAAGGTTTTGACCACATCCTTTCCACCAGAGGTTCTGTACCCATACTCTCAGAAGCATAAGCATTATCGTGAGACTGTGTGGACATCTGTAGGTGTCCATGTGTGAAAGAAAATGAGATAGAGGGAGAGGGAACGATAGGCTGAGATCTGAAGAAAGGGAAAGAGAGAAAAGGAGGAAGGACAGGGGCAAAAAGCAAGGTGGGGGGGCGGTGATTCATTGCCTGCCCTCCATGATGTTCCCTACGTGTGAATTTGGCCTCCGCTGAGAAGAGTGGGGTCAGGTACAATGAGTGGGAAACGACTTCCACTTGCGCTCCACCTACATCCCTTGGAAGATTGCTTGCACAGAAGGCACCATCCATTCAGGCGGAGTGGGAAGACTGCTAGGAAGTGTTGGTGCAGCCTCTTGGGTTTCTCTGTGCCAGAAGCTCTCAGCTACACGTGGGCATGCCGATGGCTTCCACAGTCCATCCCCGGGCCACAAAGCATCGCCAGGCTCTGAGGATGGGCAAGCATGCCCGGACGTTCGGGGAACGGGATGAATCACGACCAGACACCGTAGTGGGGAGACAAAGATAGGTTTATTATGTCAATGGAGTGTCCCATGGACCTTGAAAATCCAGGATGGTTTTCCTCAAAGTTCCCTTTCGCAAGGGAGAGGAGTGACCCCGCCAAAGGAAGATCACAAAGACGCTGACAGGGAATATCGTCCTTCTTCCTGAGAAGCGAGAGTACATTGTACATAGTGAGGCACGCCGATAGACACCAACCAGAGACAGGGAAAAAAAAGAAGTGCAAAGGTTCTGGAAAGAACCACATTGGTCCTCTCACTTCTGGAATGCCTTCTGAGTCTGACGGTTGCCCTCGGAACTGTCATGCTGTGTCCCCTGGAAAGGCTCCAGGGCAATAAGCCAGGCAAAGTCCACAGGGCATTCTGGACTTTGGCTGGGAGAGGATCTCTGGGCCATGGGGGCCTGCGGTTGTTTCCCGTTTGGCCGGTTCCGAGCCCTCCCAGCCCGGATGGCTTGGCCTCCCTGGGCCCCCTCAGGGGAGATATGTAGCACGCTGTGTTGGTCTACACGGTCAGCTTCTGCAGATTGGATGTTCCACTTCATCAGGAGGCAAAGGCATGGGGGAGGTGTCCTCTAACTTCTCTTCCTTGCTTGGGTTCGCTGCCAGGGCCAGGGTTTCCCTGGCGCCAGAGTCTAGGGTGATGGCAGGGAGGATGGCCGGTGTGTGTCCTGCCAGTGGTCACTCAGGTGTCGGGGAGTGTATAAAGAGCCCAGGGTCCTTAATGCTTTCATGTGCCTTGAGTCGATTGATGACGATCGGGAATGCCATGGAGCTCCGTCCACGAGGCTGGGAGGAACACCCTTCTGTCCTTCCAAGAGGCAGTTGCTCCTTTGGGCCTCGGTCTTCCTCTGGAGCATGGACCTTGCTTCCTGTTCCTCGTCCTTGCTGTCCTGTAATGGACTGCCTCTCAGAAAAGGAAGTCTGAATGAATGGGGAGTGGCGAAGCCGAGGCCTCCCTGGTCCTAGGCGTGAGGCCACGTGGAATCGTGCAGCATGGCCAGCAGGGACGAAAACTCTTCCTCACTGAGGGGTGCTTCCAAGGGTCCCGGAGCCTCCCCTTGCCACAGATGCCCACTCGGAAAAGGCTGTGTGTCTTCCTCCCTCTCTGTGGCTGATAGAAGCTCCTCTAAGAAACGTGAGGCTTCTGCAGAAGGTGGGAGCTGTGGGTCCAGTGCACTAGGGAGCCCAGCAGCAGGGGGTGCCTGCCACCGCCAGCCAGGGATCTCAGCGTGTGCAGGCTGCCCAGCTGCTGCATCCGGAGCCTGTCCTGTGCTCACGAGAAGTCGGGACCGCTCCCCCAACCACTGCGGGGCATAGTGACTACCCATGGGCCCTGCCTCCTGCACTGGTTGGCAAGGATTGTCATCTGGAGGCAGGGGATAGCCGTGGAAGGGCACGGGTGCCAAGCCAGGGTGCTCCTGTTGCCGCTGGTATTCCCCTTGTGTCAGGGGACAAAGACGGGTGTGGCGAGCTGAAAGGCACACTCCCTGAGTCGGTCCCATCATGGAATGGTTCCTCATGGCTTGAGGAGTGGGAGAGTTGCTTCCTCCCTGCCAGGCTTGGGTATGCGGGGCCATAGTGGCCCCCAAGGCCTGGCTCACAGGGCCCCCACAAGAAACCAGGGGGGCAAAGCCCATGGAGAGGACAGGAAGGGTCGCTGCCCCAAAAGCCTGCATGCTTCCCAGAGGATTGGAAGGAGCCAGAAGCTGAGAGCATCCGAGGACACCGGGCTGGGGGCCTGGGTCCCCTGGAATGGTCAGGTGAGGACTGGCTTCCTGGTTTGCCGCCCGGTCATTCGCAGGGCCACTTCTGCTCTGCCCTGGGTGCCGAGCTCTTCTGTTCTGGAACCAGACCTGGGACAGAGAAGAGGGGTTGCGGACATGAGAATCAGAAGTGACAGATACCACTTTGGCTTGCCCCTTCCCCTGTGTGGGATCTCTCCGGGAGAAGGCCAGGTCTGTTGCTCTGAATCTCAGGGCAGCTCGGTTCACTCCTTTCACCTGGTCCTTGTGAAGTAGGGGCAAGTCCCAGGCAACTGTGGACACCTGGTCTGGACGGGATTCCCACTTGACTGGATGCAATGGCAGCCGCTCAGTTCTGCTATGCTCTGCTTTGCTTAACTCCTCTCTGTAGTGCTCTGCCTGGTCCCTGCCTAGCGCTCTCATTGTTTGCCCATTGCAGCTTCCTGACCAACCATTCCTTGAGCCTTGGGACCAAGACTTCGATGACCACCTGCCCTCCTTGCCCAGCCTACTCCAAGTCCTCCAAGCGTCCCTCAGCATTTGACCCCCAGTGTCCGATTCGTGTGACCCCAAGGGCAAACCCCTCCTCTACCTTGGAGGCCTTCAGCCCAAGTGCTGAACTGGCCTCACATCGACACACTCCGTCTACAGGCACAGGTGTTGGGCCCCCAGGGGAAGTCATAGACCGCCAGGAGTCCAAATCAACCACACCCGCGTTTGACTTGCCTCTCTGTCTCCTCCGCTGGCTGGAGGAGATGGGGGTTCTCAGGAACGAGCACGCTGAGCCTCCCCTCTTTACAGTGACAAGACTTGTCAGGCTCCAGGCCCATACATGCCTCCTTAAAAAAGGCTCACGGGCTCTGGCCCCAAAGGAGTGCCTTGCGGAGAGTTTACTTCCATTGACCATAAAGCTGTTTCCATGTACTTAACTAGAAACCTGTCTCTCTGGAGCTCAGGGAGACCAAGCCTGCTCAACTGGGCCTCCCCTAGGACCTCTCCCCCACCAGGCCAAGAATCCGAGGGCTGATAATCCTAGATGATTAGGTTATCCAGAAAAGGTGTGGCTTGTGAGCAGGATCCATTCCCGCCTTGGGGGGGGGTGCTGAGTCCCAGGACACTGAAGACCACGTGTCCACTCACAGGTAGGCAAGCCCACACACACTCAGGAAATGCTGGGGGCCACATGGAGAGCGCCCCCAAGCCTTTGAAGCACTGACACTTTGCATGACCTAAAGAGAGGTGGCAACTTTTCCGTTTCCCCACTCATGTCCACGCACCATTTCTACACACACGGGCACTGCCACCTCACCTTCATGTTCTCCCCTACTATCCCCATTTCGGCTGACACATTCTGCTTATGTGCAGTCCATCCCTTGCAAGGTCCATGCTCTCCCCCTAGTGTCCACGCACTGGGACACGTGGATAACCCCAACGAGCCCACGTTTCTCTAGGAATGTCTCAGGGGCCACTCTCCCCTGCACATTCAGCAGTTCACAGACACCCTCCGCAAATGTACCTGAATGCGGGATTCCGGGAGTCCTGTGAGTCTGGCCAGGTGTTCTCTGGTGGAAATGCAGGGAAATGGGTTCGTCTCAAAGGCTTGAAGGAGGAGACTGGTTTGGCATGGAGAAATGGCGGTCCGTTTTCTCCTGCCCTCCTTTGGGAAACGTTCTGAAAAGAGAAAAGAGGTAGAAAGAAGGGTTGGGAGCCAAGGCACATCGGTGTGGAAAGGGAAGTTGGTGTCCGTGTGTGCCTGTGTGTGTGTGAAAGTGTGGGTGTGTGTGTGAATGGGAGTGTGTGTGTCTGTGTGTGTGTGTTTGCTTCTGCTTTTACATTTTCCTAATATCTTCACCTTCCCTGAGTCCATGAGGTCAGCATGGAGCCACCCACACAAGCCAGCACTTGCCTCTCAAGCCTGAGGTGACCCAAGAAAAGGACTCTGTCCTTCCTGGCACTTTTAGGACAAGAATACTCAAAGCCTTTCTGTCCAGAAAGAATGCACTCGCCCAAGAGGCGGTATAAACACAGTGTCCATCGCTGGGAACCCAACAAGGTAACGTGGGTTCCTTTCTGAAGCCCTCTTGCCAAACACTTGACAAGCCCACGCAGACCCGTTCCTGCGTGAAGGAGAAGCTCCAGAAGAGACCCGTTTGGTAGACTGGGGACTCACCTGGAGTCCAAGCTGCAGGCTGTTCCTGTCCACACGATGGCCCTTCCACTTGGGAGTTTGCAGGTGCCAATCGGCTCCGCCTGAGCTGTCTCGTGCGCTCATTCTGGAACCAAACCTAAGTGGCAAAAGAGGAACTGACGTTCAGGCAGCACTGGTGAACTGGATCTATCTGTATCTGTATCTGAATGTACATCCTCTGCCTCTATCTCTATTTCTATCATCTGGCTGCCTCCGTATCTTCCATTCCTTTGTGTCCCTCATACCTAAAGTCTCAGAGAGTTTTGTGTGGGCCACACGATAAGTCTGGGCAAATGATTTCTAAGGGAAGTCGGCCTGGATGTGTTGACCCGTTGGTGTGCCCGGGCCATGCCAACCAGTGGTCCCCGTGTTCTTAGACCGAATCACTTGCAATGTCGTCAAAGGGCATGGGGTGCCCGGGAATTGCCAAAGAGAACCCAAAGCAACTGAGCTCCCAGCTGGATATGGAGATTGACATACACTGGCTTCAGCCACCTAGTGTCCACAACTTGTGCCCCAGGGAGAATGAAAGAGAAGCTCAAGCCTACCTGGATCCTGGACTCGGCAATGTCTAGCTCTTGGGCCAGTCGTTCTCTGGTGGTGATGCCAGGGTACCGGTTCTGCTGGAACAAGGCCTGCAGAGCCTCTTTCTGCCATGGCCTCAAAAGAAGCCGCCTCCGTCGGGATCCTGGTGGGAGTGTGCCTGTTGCAGGGAAAATGGCCACTGGAGTAGGAAGGCTTGCCTAGCCATGCGAAGTGGCTGTGCCGCCTCAGCTCTTCCCTTTCTGCCCTGTCCACCCATTCCCAGGCCGGAGATTATTGTCCCTTATCCACACACGAATTCACTGGAGAGCCTGCTCGATAGGGGCCCTGGCACCCTGCCCTCTGCCCGTGGGAACGGGTGATAGTCCAGGGACTAGGGAGATACCAACCAGTCCTGAGCCATGTGATGGCATGCCAATGAATGAGGAGACCCGCGGGGGGAGTGAGGGAGGAAAGCACCTGAGGAGGAGCAAAGAGGACCCCACTGCTCCTAAGAAACAGCCAGGAAAAATCCGACAGTACATCCCGCCGAGTGCTGCCGCGTTGGAGGTGAAAGTTCCATTTTTGTCACTTCCACCTGAACGAGGTGCCGAACCTCGACCCATACTCTACCCCCTGAGATCTAGCTTGCCTATTTTCCCAAGCGGGACTCTAGTTGGGACTCCTGGCCACCGACTTCAGTTTTGCTTCTGACGGCGGCCATGGGCAAGCCTCTCTCGATCCCGTTCCCCCAATCCTCTGTGGATCAGAACCTTCCAGCATGTGCCCCTCTTAATGTCCTGAAGCCCGGAAAGTAACAGGGGACTTTGGGGAAAACAAGCGGGGAGCAGGGCCTCTGAGGGGAACTTACTCCTTGATTTGCTGGTGGGAGCCATGCCGCTGCAGTACCTCGGGTCCCAGAGCACTGGCCGCTCGACTGGGCAGGACCTGGGAGCGTGCGACTGATCAAAGCCTAGGATGGCCCACCCCCAATCACTTGGACAGCTGCTGTCGAAGTGAAGCCCTGCCTTCAGTGGTTCCGAACTTTGGGAGAAGAGGTGTTCAGCAGGACTTCAGGACCACCTGAGCCAAGAGCTGCACCTGGGCAGGTGGATGTGCCCGCCCCACCCTCCTCTGCATGGAATGTGCCTCTCCCACTCCCGCCAGCTTGTCTCCAGGATGACAGCCCTGACATCGACCAGTGCGGTTGAGACTCTGGGGACTGTTAGGGCCGATTGAATGTTCAAACCTGTTTAACTATTAGGGCCTGCTTAGCCAGAGCGACTCCAAATTGCCTAGGTAGCCATACTGTTATTTTCATCCACGGACTTCATTCCGGGAATCAATGCCCCAATGGTTCCTGCGATCAGTTCCTGGAATCGGTTCTGGCAGTAAACGCCCTAACCACAGAAGCCAAGAGCCTTGAGGTCTGCGGTTATGCTCTATAAATCCAGCCTGTTAGATCGGGGCGGGGTCGTCCTCTTCGGAGGCGGCCCTCGCCGGTCAGTCTGACTTCCGATGCTGAGCATTGAATAAAGCATTGCATAATGTACACTTCATCTCTGTCTCGTTCCCCAGGCCGGTCGGTCTGACTTCTAATGCTCTGCATAGTATAAAGCTTTTCATAGCTTTCTCTTTGCCTCAGTCTTGGTCCTTCGATAATGCACCCCATCTGGGACTGTGTCTAGGACTGGACCCGGTGAAGGCCTTTCCACCCTTGTTTCAGATTGTGACATGTGTGTGTGGGACGCGAGTCCCCTTTGGCAACCCAAGACCAGCCTCGTAATTAAGTTCCCTTCTATTGCATCACATGGCTTTCGATCTTTCTTTCCACTGCTTACGTGTACTGTGTCTTTATCGGTACGTCGGTCATGTTTCATTGGACAGCTTTCCTTTTCTCCCCTTTGTTTTAATGTTTGCTGATTTTTGTATTACTTGAATCAAAACATTATATGCTCATTGCCCTGGTATCTTCACCTTCCCGGCCAATGGGGATGGGTCACCCACCTGGCTTGGTGTCTCTGTGCCCTCCGCAATTGGGAATTCCATTTCCAAAGACACCCAGGCAGGTCCCAGGCAGCTCTGGAAGCAACACTTCCCTTTGGATCCATCCAGGACACTGAGATCAGACAGCTGAGATAGGAGGCATGTCAGAGAAAGATTTCGAGCCAGCCATCGCCATGGATGTGGAATGGATTGGTCCACAGCCTTAGCTGCCTGTGGGGACAAGGGTGCCCCACGTTCGGAGGAAAGGCATGGGACGTGTGAACGTGCAGTGATTGAGTCCAGTGGAGATGCTACCATGTCCTGGTCTAAGGGAATCAACGCTCTCCGGCGTCTGAGACGGATTCAGGCCTCCCTAGTTTTGCCAGAGAGAAATAGTCTGTGCTATGATGACTCCATCACTTTGCGTTTCCACAGGCTACACCTGGTGTTCCTATTCTTCCCTGCTCTTGGCAGGGCGGAGCCAGAGAGACTTGAGCTCTCCATGGAGAGCCCTACTTAATAATGACCTAGGAGGAGAAGCCAGCTGCAGGATCTGAGAAGCAGATGGAGAAATTCAGATCAATTCAAAGCAGAATGGAAACCGGAAGGGCCAAGTTGCCTCTCCTCTGAAGCTGGTGTGTGTTGGTGTGTGTGTGCATGTGTGTGTGTGTGGGTGTGTGTGTGGGTGAGTGTGTGTGTGTGTATATAATATACCTAACTCCGCTTACATTGTTGTGGTCCCATCTGTGGTTAAAAGGAAGATGAGATGGAATGTGCCATCAGTCGACCGCTTCAGTGGATTCCCAGAGACGGCCAGTTATCGAATCGGCCGGGCAACTACCAAGCAACCCGACAGCCAACCAGCGGCCCAAAAGGAAATGGGACACAGAGAACCAAATGACGTACCCTTTGCCTTTTGGCTCACTCGGCTCTGCAATTCCATGAGGTGAACCACACGGAGACAAGTAGAACCCAGTAGAAAGAGGCGGCGAAGGGAGTCATTTTTGCAGGACTGAAGGCAGTCCCAGAGCATTTCCTAATGGTAGGGTTGTGTGCGTGTCAGAGGGTGTGCTTGTGCTTCCTTCCCGGGGGAACCAGTGGCTTTCGGTCAAGAAACGGCATCTGCAGAAAGAGAGGAATCGCATCTTCTGGAGGCTCGAGGGTATCTCCCCGGCCAGGGAGTTGGTGGCTCTCGTGGCATGGCTTGTCCCCGGGGTGGCTTGCAGCACGAGGAGACAGGTGGGCAGGGGGCCTCCACAGAGGGTGCCCTAGAACTTCCTGGGCGCTGTTTTCTGAGCACAGAGGTTTGAGGAATGCACAAACCCTCCACACTAGTCAAGGGCGGAGTCCTGACTGGAGCCTATCAAAGGCAGCGGATCATCGGCGCAGCTCTCTGTGGCTTTTCCAGACATTGCTGTCCTGACGTTGCAAGTGGTCTCCCGGCACTTCCTGAAGCTGGCCCTCAAGAAGACGAGGAGCAGTGTTGAAACCCCGAGACCATGTCCCGCAGACACGTGGATCCTGTTTTTGGCACCTCGAATCCACTTGGGTGATCTCTGTCGCAGGGCGAGACGTTCTCTTTGAGGGATCCCAGGGTTGGCACAGCTGGAGGAAGAGGCCCTGACAGATCAGAGGCTCTGGGGACTTGGCCTCCAAGGCCACGAGTAACAACCCGCTAACGGGCAGACTTCCTCCAGCTTCCAATGGACATCTATCTCCTCTGCCAAGCTATTTTCCAGAGTGGTGCTGCATGTTGCACATCTGCCAGAGGCTTGAGACCTCACTGATGTGCATGGCACTGGCCACGCATGGAGAGGACAGGCTCCAAGGCTCATGTCCGTACTTGAGCATCTGTTGTGGCTGGCTTTGGACCCCAATGTGGCTGCAGCCCCGTTCTTCCCTCCACATCATGTGTGCAGAGGGGCCAGCCCCAAGAGTCCATAGACCTTGCAAACACGATCAGAGGAGACCGAGGTCCTCCCAACACGACAAGAGAGCCATTCTGACACGTAGCTTCTCTAGACACAGCCCAAACCCCGTCTGTCCCGAGGACACTTTGGCTAGGCACTCTCCAGATATCCTAACCCACTCTGTTCGGGGAGGGAGGGACACTACCTTCCACCCAGTCTACAAAAGCAAAGGTGAATGTGTCCATAGAGCCAACTGAAGAACAAACCACTAGGGCTGGTGAGATATGGAGGGTTTCCAACACAAGATCCATCCACAGAGACATATCAGCGACCCACCTGTGGAACTAGGCAAGTAGCAACATGGGGCTACAGATATATCAGTGCAAAAGAGCATGTGGATACTGACAGAGATCGAGTTGGGTGGAAGTGACCAAGGTCAGACTACTTTGGTTCCTTGCAACTTGGAACCCATACGTGTTGGCCAGGGATTTAGGGGTGGACTCAAGAAATCAAATCCACAACCTCTCATTTCCCAAGGCACATGGGAAAAAGGTAGGGACAGAAGAAAAAACTGAGGAAATAACCCGGCGATGCCCACTTTAGTCTACAAAAGGTTTTGACCACATCCTTTCCACCAGAGGTTCTGTACCCATACTCTCAGAAGCATAAGCATTATCGTGAGACTGTGTGGACATCTGTAGGTGTCCATGTGTGAAAGAAAATGAGATAGAGGGAGAGGGAACGATAGGCTGAGATCTGAAGAAAGGGAAAGAGAGAAAAGGAGGAAGGACAGGGGCAAAAAGCAAGGTGGGGGGGGCGGTGATTCATTGCCTGCCCTCCATGATGTTCCCTACGTGTGAATTTGGCCTCCGCTGAGAAGAGTGGGGTCAGGTAATGAGGGGGGAACGACTTCCAGAAAGCGCTCCACCTACATCCCTTGGAAGATTGCTTGCACAGAAGGCACCATCCATGCAGGCGGAGTGGGAAGACTGCTAGGAAGTGTTGGTGCAGCCTCTTGGGTTTCTCTGTGCCAGAAGCTCTCAGCTACACCGCCTCCATGCCTTTGCCTCCTGATGAAGTGGAACATCCAATCTGCAGAAGCTGACCATGTAGACCAACACAGCGTGCTACATATCTCCCCTGAGGGGGCCCAGGGAGGCCAAGCCATCCGGGCTGTGAGGGCTCGGAACCGGCCAAACGGGAAACAACCGCAGGCCCCCATGGCCCAGAGATCCTCTCCCAGCCAAAGTCCAGAATGCCCTGTGGACTTTGCCTGGCTTATTGCCCTGGAGCCTTTCCAGGGGACACAGCATGACAGTTCCGAGGGCAACCGTCAGACTCAGAAGGCATTCTAGAAGTGAGGGGACCAATGTGGTTCTTTCCAGAACCTTTGCACTTCTTTTTTTTCCCTGTCTCTGGTTGGTGTCTATCGGCGTGCCTCACTATGTACAATGTACTCTCGCTTCTCAGGAAGAAGGACGATATTCCCTGTCAGCGTCTTTGTGATCTTCCTTTGGCGGGGTCACTCCTCTCCCTTGCAAAAGGGAACTTTGAGGAAAACCATCCTCGATTTTCAAGGTCCATGGGACACTCCATTGACATAATAAACCTATCTTTGTCTCCCCACTACGGTGTCTGGTCGTGATTCATTCCGTTCCCCGAACGTCCGGGCATGCTTGCCCATCCTCAGAGCCTGGCGATGCTTTGTGGCCCGGGGATGGACTGTGGAAGCCATCGGCATGCCCACGTGTAGCTGAGAGCTTCTGGCACAGAGAAACCCAAGAGGCTGCACCACATGCCTCCTTAAAAAAGGCTCACGGGCTCTGGCCCCAAAGGAGTGCCTTGCGGAGAGTTTACTTCCCTTGACCATAAAGCTGTTTCCATGTACTTAACTAGAAACCTGTCTCTCTGGAGCTCAGGGAGACCAAGCCTGCTCAACTGGGCCTCCCCTGGGACCTCTCCCCCACCAGGCCAAGAATCCGAGGGCTGATAATCCTAGATGATTAGGTTATCCAGAAAAGGTGTGGCTTGTGAGCAGGATCCATTCCCGCCTTGGGGGGGGGTGCTGAGTCCCAGGACACTGAAGACCACGTGTCCACTCACAGGTAGGCAAGCCCACACACACTCAGGAAATGCTGGGGGCCACATGGAGAGCGCCCCCAAGCCTTTGAAGCACTGACAGTTTGCATGACCTAAAGAGAGGTGGCAACTTTTCCGTTTCCCCACTCATGTCCACGCACCATTTCTACACACACGGGCACTGCCACCTCACCTTCATGTTCTCCCCTACTATCCCCATTTCGGCTGACACATTCTGCTTATGTGCAGTCCATCCCTTGCAAGGTCCATGCTCTCCCCCTAGTGTCCACGCACTGGGACACGTGGATAACCCCAACGAGCCCACGTTTCTCTAGGAATGTCTCAGGGGCCACTCTCCCCTGCACATTCAGCAGTTCACAGACACCCTCCGCAAATGTACCTGAATGCGGGATTCCGGGAGTCCTGTGAGTCTGGCCAGGTGTTCTCTGGTGGAAATGCAGGGAAATGGGTTCGTCTCAAAGGCTTGAAGGAGGAGACTGGTTTGGCATGGAGAAATGGCGGTCCGTTTTCTCCTGCCCTCCTTTGGGAAACGTTCTGAAAAGAGAAAAGAGGTAGAAAGAAGGGTTGGGAGCCAAGGCACATCGGTGTGGAAAGGGAAGTTGGTGTCCGTGTGTGCCTGTGTGTGTGTGAAAGTGTGGGTGTGTGTGTGAATGGGAGTGTGTGTGTGTGTGTGTGTGTGTTTGCTTCTGCTTTTACATTTTCCTAATATCTTCACCTTCCCTGAGTCCATGAGGTCAGCATGGAACCACCCACACAAGCCAGCACTTGCCTCTCAAGCCTGAGGTGACCCAAGAAAAGGACTCTGTCCTTCCTGGCACTTTTAGGACAAGAATACTCAAAGCCTTTCTGTCCAGAAAGAATGCACTCGCCCAAGAGGCGGTATAAACACAGTGTCCATCGCTGGGAACCCAACAAGGTAACGTGGGTTCCTTTCTGAAGCCCTCTTGCCAAACACTTGACAAGCCCACGCAGACCCGTTCCTGCGTGAAGGAGAAGCTCCAGAAGAGACCCGTTTGGTAGACTGGGGACTCACCTGGAGTCCAAGCTGCAGGCTGTTCCTGTCCACACGATGGCCCTTCCACTTGGGAGTTTGCAGGTGCCAATCGGCTCCGCCTGAGCTGTCTCGTGCGCTCATTCTGGAACCAAACCTAAGTGGCAAAAGAGGAACTGACGTTCAGGCAGCACTGGTGAACTGGATCTATCTGTATCTGTATCTGAATGTACATCCTCTGCCTCTATCTCTATGTCTATCATCTGGCTGCCTCCGTATCTTCCATTCCTTTGTGTCCCTCATACCTAAAGTCTCAGAGAGTTTTGTGTGGGCCACACGATAAGTCTGGGCAAATGATTTCTAAGGGAAGTCGTCCTGGATGTGTTGACCCGTTGGTGTGCCCGGGCCATGCCAACCAGTGGTCCCCGTGTTCTTAGACCGAATCACTTGCAATGTCGTCAAAGGGCATGGGGTGCCCGGGAATTGCCAAAGAGAACCCAAAGCAACTGAGCTCCCAGCTGGATATGGAGATTGACATACACTGGCTTCAGCCACCTAGTGTCCACAACTTGTGCCCCAGGGAGAATGAAAGAGAAGCTCAAGCCTACCTGGATCCTGGACTCGGCAATGTCTAGCTCTTGGGCCAGTCGTTCTCTGGTGGTGATGCCAGGGTACCGGTTCTGCTGGAACAAGGCCTGCAGAGCCTCTTTCTGCCATGGCCTCAAAAGAAGCCGCCTCCGTCGGGATCCTGGTGGGAGTGTGCCTGTTGCAGGGAAAATGGCCACTGGAGTAGGAAGGCTTGCCTAGCCATGCGAAGTGGCTGTGCCGCCTCAGCTCTTCCCTTTCTGCCCTGTCCACCCATTCCCAGGCCGGAGATTATTGTCCCTTATCCACACACGAATTCACTGGAGAGCCTGCTCGATAGGGGCCCTGGCACCCTGCCCTCTGCGCGTGGGAACGGGTGATAGTCCAGGGACTAGGGAGATACCAACCAGTCCTGAGCCATGTGATGGCATGCCAATGAATGAGGAGACCCGCGGGGGGAGTGAGGGAGGAAAGCACCTGAGGAGGAGCAAAGAGGACCCCACTGCTCCTAAGAAAAAGCCAGGAAAAATCCGAAAGTACATCCCGCCTAGTGCTGCCGCGTTGGAGGTGAAAGTTCCATTTTTGTCACTTCCACCTGAACGAGGTGCCGAACCTCAAACCTTACTCTACCCCCTGAGATCTAGCTTGCCTATTTTCCCAAGCGGGACTCTAGTAGGGACTCCTGGCCACCGACTTCAGTTTTGCTTCTGACGGCGGCCATGGGCAAGCCTCTCTCGATCCCCTTCCCCCAATCCTCTGTGGATCAGAACCTTCCAGCATGTTCCCCTCTTAATGTCCTGAAGCCCGGAAAGTAACAGGGGACTTTGGGGAAAACAAGCGGGGAGCAGGGCCTCTGAGGGGAACTTACTCCTTGATTTGCTGGTGGGAGCCATGCCGCTGCAGTACCTCGGGTCCCAGAGCACTGGCCGCTCGACTGGGCAGGACCTGGGAGCGTGCGACTGATCAAAGCCTAGGATGGCCCACCCCCAATCACTTGGACAGCTGCTGTCGAAGTGAAGCCCTGCCTTCAGTGGTTCCGAACTTTGGGAGAAGAGGTGTTCAGCAGGACTTCAGGACCACCTGAGCCGAGAGCTGCACCTGGGCAGGTGGATGTGCCCGCCCCACCCTCCTCTGCATGGAATGTGCCTCTCCCACTCCCGCCAGCTTGTCTCCAGGATGACAGCCCTGACATCGACCAGTGCGGTTGAGACTCTGGGGACTGTTAGGGCCGATTGAATGTTCAAACCTGTTTAACTATTAGGGCCTGCTTAGCCAGAGCGACTCCAAATTGCCTAGGTAGCCATACTGTTATTTTCATCCACAGACTTCATTCCGGGAATCAATGCCCCAATGGTTCCTGCGATCAGTTCCTGGAATCGGTTCTGGCAGTAAACGCCCTAACCACAGAAGCCAAGAGCCTTGAGGTCTGCGGTTATGCTCTATAAATCCAGCCTGTTAGATCGGGGCGGGGTCGTCCTCTTCGGAGGCGGCCCTCGCCGGTCAGTCTGACTTCCGATGCTGAGCATTGAATAAAGCATTGCATAATGTACACTTCATCTCTGTCTCGTTCCCCAGGCCGGTCGGTCTGACTTCTAATGCTCTGCATAGTATAAAGCTTTTCATAGCTTTCTCTTTGCCTCAGTCTTGGTCCTTCGATAATGCACCCCATCTGGGACTGTGTCTAGGACTGGACCCGGTGAAGGCCTTTCCACCCTTGTTTCAGATTGTGACATGTGTGTGTGGGACGCGAGTCCCCTTTGGCAACCCAAGACCAGCCTCGTAATTAAGTTCCCTTCTATTGCATCACATGGCTTTCGATCTTTCTTTCCACTGCTTACGTGTACTGTGTCTTTATCGGTACGTCGGTCATGTTTCATTGGACAGCTTTCCTTTTCTCCCCTTTGTTTTAATGTTTGCTGATTTTTGTATTACTTGAATCAAAACATTATATGCTCATTGCCCTGGTATCTTCACCTTCCCGGCCAATGGGGATGGGTCACCCACCTGGCTTGGTGTCTCTGTGCCCTCCGCAATTGGGAATTCCATTTCCAAAGACACCCAGGCAGGTCCCAGGCAGCTCTGGAAGCAACACTTCCCTTTGGATCCATCCAGGACACTGAGATCAGACAGCTGAGATAGGAGGCATGTCAGAGAAAGATTTCGAGCCAGCCATCGCCATGGATGTGGAATGGATTGGTCCACAGCCTTAGCTGCCTGTGGGGACAAGGGTGCCCCACGTTCGGAGGAAAGGCATGGGACGTGTGAACGTGCAGTGATTGAGTCCAGTGGAGATGCTACCATGTCCTGGTCTAAGGGAATCAACGCTCTCCGGCGTCTGAGACGGATTCAGGCCTCCCTAGTTTTGCCAGAGAGAAATAGTCTGTGCTATGATGACTCCATCACATTGCGTTTCCACAGGCTACACCTGGTGTTCCTATTCTTCCCTGCTCTTGGCAGGGCGGAGCCAGAGAGACTTGAGCTCTCCATGGAGAGCCCTACTTAATAATGACCTAGGAGGAGAAGCCAGCTGCAGGATCTGAGAAGCAGATGGAGAAATTCAGATCAATTCAAAGCAGAATGGAAACCGGAAGGGCCAAGTTGCCTCTCCTCTGAAGCTGGTGTGTGTTGGTGTGTGTGTGCATGTGTGTGTGTGTGGGTGTGTGTGTGGGTGAGTGTGTGTGTGTGTATATAATATACCTAACTCCGCTTACATTGTTGTGGTCCCATCTGTGGTTAAAAGGAAGATGAGATGGAATGTGCCATCAGTCGACCGCTTCAGTGGATTCCCAGAGACGGCCAGTTATCGAATCGGCCGGGCAACTACCAAGCAACCCGACAGCCAACCAGCGGCCCAAAAGGAAATGGGACACAGAGAACCAAATGACGTACCCTTTGCCTTTTGGCTCACTCGGCTCTGCAATTCCATGAGGTGAACCACACGGAGACAAGTAGAACCCAGTAGAAAGAGGCGGCGAAGGGAGTCATTTTTGCAGGACTGAAGGCAGTCCCAGAGCATTTCCTAATGGTAGGGTTGTGTGCGTGTCAGAGGGTGTGCTTGTGCTTCCTTCCCGGGAGAACCAGTGGCTTTCGGTCAAGAAACGGCATCTGCAGAAAGAGAGGAATCGCATCTTCTGGAGGCTCGAGGGTATCTCCCCGGCCAGGGAGTTGGTGGCTCTCGTGGCATGGCTTGTCCCCGGGGTGGCTTGCAGCACGAGGAGACAGGTGGGCAGGGGGCCTCAACAGAGGGTGCCCTAGAACTTCCTGGGCCCTGTTTTCTGAGCACAGAGGTTTGAGGAATGCACAAACCCTCCACACTAGTCAAGGGCGGAGTCCTGACTGGAGCCTATCAAAGGCAGCGGATCATCGGCGCAGCTCTCTGTGGCTTTTCCAGACATTGCTGTCCTGACGTTGCAAGTGGTCTCCCGGCACTTCCTGAAGCTGGCCCTCAAGAAGACGAGGAGCAGTGTTGAAACCCCGAGACCATGTCCCGCAGACACGTGGATCCTGTTTTTGGCACCTCGAATCCACTTGGGTGATCTCTGTCGCAGGGCGAGACGTTCTCTTTGAGGGATCCCAGGGTTGGCACAGCTGGAGGAAGAGGCCCTGACAGATCAGAGGCTCTGGGGACTTGGCCTCCAAGGCCACGAGTAACAACCCGCTAACGGGCAGACTTCCTCCAGCTTCCAATGGACATCTATCTCCTCTGCCAAGCTATTTTCCAGAGTGGTGCTGCATGTTGCACATCTGCCAGAGGCTTGAGACCTCACTGATGTGCATGGCACTGGCCACGCATGGAGAGGACAGGCTCCAAGGCTCATGTCCGTACTTGAGCATCTGTTGTGGCTGGCTTTGGACCCCAATGTGGCTGCAGCCCCGTTCTTCCCTCCACATCATGTGTGCAGAGGGGCCAGCCCCAAGAGTCCATAGACCTTGCAAACACGATCAGAGGAGACCGAGGTCCTCCCAACACGACAAGAGAGCCATTCTGACACGTAGCTTCTCTAGACACAGCCCAAACCCCGTCTGTCCCGAGGACACTTTGGCTAGGCACTCTCCAGATATCCTAACCCACTCTGTTCGGGGAGGGAGGGACACTACCTTCCACCCAGTCTACAAAAGCAAAGGTGGATGTGTCCATAGAGCCAACTGAAGAACAAACCACTAGGGCTGGTGAGATATGGAGGGTTTCCAACACAAGATCCATCCACAGAGACATATCAGCGACCCACCTGTGGAACTAGGCAAGTAGCAACATGGGGCTACAGATATATCAGTGCAAAAGAGCATGTGGATACTGACAGAGATCGAGTTGGGTGGAAGTGACCAAGGTCAGACTACTTTGGTTCCTTGCAACTTGGAACCCATACGTGTTGGCCAGGGATTTAGGGGTGGACTCAAGAAATCAAATCCACAACCTCTCATTTCCCAAGGCACATGGGAAAAAGGTAGGGACAGAAGAAAAAACTGAGGAAATAACCCGGCGATGCCCACTTTAGTCTACAAAAGGTTTTGACCACATCCTTTCCACCAGAGGTTCTGTACCCATACTCTCAGAAGCATAAGCATTATCGTGAGACTGTGTGGACATCTGTAGGTGTCCATGTGTGAAAGAAAATGAGATAGAGGGAGAGGGAACGATAGGCTGAGATCTGAAGAAAGGGAAAGAGAGAAAAGGAGGAAGGACAGGGGCAAAAAGCAAGATGGGGGGGGCGGTGATTCATTGCCTGCCCTCCATGATGTTCCCTACGTGTGAATTTGGCCTCCGCTGAGAAGAGTGGGGTCAGGTAATGAGGGGGGAACGACTTCCAGAAAGCGCTCCACCTACATCCCTTGGAAGATTGCTTGCACAGAAGGCACCATCCATGCAGGCGGAGTGGGAAGACTGCTAGGAAGTGTTGGTGCAGCCTCTTGGGTTTCTCTGTGCCAGAAGCTCTCAGCTACACGTGGGCATGCCGATGGCTTCCACAGTCCATCCCCGGGCCACAAAGCATCGCCAGGCTCTGAGGATGGGCAAGCATGCCAGGACGTTCGGGGAACGGAATGAATCACGACCAGACACCGTAGTGGGGAGACAAAGATAGGTTTATTATGTCAATGGAGTGTCCCATGGACCTTGAAAATCGAGGATGGTTTTCCTCAAAGTTCCCTTTTGCAAGGGAGAGGAGTGACCCCGCCAAAGGAAGATCACAAAGACGCTGACAGGGAATATCGTCCTTCTTCCTGAGAAGCGAGAGTACATTGTACATAGTGAGGCACGCCGATAGACACCAACCACAGACAGGGAAAAAAAAGAAGTGCAAAGGTTCAGGAAAGAACCACATTGGTCCCCTCACTTCTGGAATGCCTTCTGAGACTGACGTTTGCCCTCGGAACTGTCATGCTGTGTCCCCTGGAAAGGCTCCAGGGCAATAAGCCAGGCAAAGTCCACAGGGCATTCTGGACTTTGGCTGGGAGAGGATCTCTGGGCCATGGGGGCCTGCGGTTGTTTCCCGTTTGGCCGGTTCTGAGCCCTCACAGCCCGGATGGCTTGGCCTCCCTGGCCCCCTCAGGGGAGATATGTAGCACGCTGTGTTGGTCTACACGGTCAGCTTCTGCAGATTGGATGTTCCACTTCATCAGGAGGCAAAGGCATGGGGGAGGTGTCCTCTAAATTCTCTTCCTTGCTTGGGTTCGCTGCCAGGGCCAGGGTTTCCCTGGTGCCAGAGTCTAGTGTGATGGCAGGGAGGATGGCCTGTGTGTGTCCTGCCAGTGGACACTCAGGTGTCGGGGAGTGTATAAAGAGCCCAGGGTCCTTAATGCCTTCAGGTGCCTTGAGTCGATTGATGACAATCTGGAATGCCATGGAGCTCCATCCACGGGGCTGGGAGGAACACCCTTCTGTCCTTCCAAGAGGCAGTTGCTCCTTTGGGCCTCGGTCTTCCTCTGGAGCATGGACCTTGCTTCCTCTTCCTCGTCCTTGCTGTCCTGTAATGGACTGCCTCTCAGAAAAAGAAGTCTGAATGAATGGGGAGTGGGGAAGCCGAGGCCACCCTGGTCCTAGGCGTGAGGCCACGTGGAATCGTGCAGCATGGACAGCAGGGACGAAAACTCTTCCTCACTGAGGGGTGCTTCCAAGGGTCCCGGAGCCTCCCCTTGCCACAGATGCCCACTCGGAAAAGGCTGTGTGTCTTCCTCCCTCTCTGTGGCTGATAGAAGCTCCTCTAAGAAACGTGAGGCTTCTGCAGAAGGTGGGAGCTGTGGGTCCAGTGCACTAGGGAGCCCAGCAGCAGGGGGTGCCTGCCACCGCCAGCCAGGGATCTCAGCGTGTGCAGGCTGCCCAGCTGCTGCATCCGGAGCCTGTCCTGTGCTCACGAGAAGTCGGGACCGCTCCCCCAACCACTGCGGGGCATAGTGACTACCCATGGGCCCTGCCTCCTGCACTGGTTGGCAAGGATTGTCATCTGGAGGCAGGGGATAGCCGTGGAAGGGCACGGGTGCCAAGCCAGGGTGCTCCTGTTGCCGCTGGTATTCCCCTTGCGTCAGGGGACAAAGACGGGTGTGGCGAGCTGAAAGGCACACTCCCTGAGTCGGTCCCATCATGGAATGGTTCCTCATGGCTTGAGGAGTGGGAGAGTTGCTTCCTCCCTGCCAGGCTTGGGTATGCGGGGCCATAGTGGCCCCCACGGCCTGGCTCACAGGGCCCCCACAAGAAACCAGGGGGGCAAAGCCCATGGAGAGGACAGGAAGGGTCGCTGCCCCAAAAGCCTGCATGCTTCCCAGAGGATTGGAAGGAGCCAGAAGCTGAGAGCATCCGAGGACACCGGGCTGGGGGCCTGGGTCCCCTGGAATGGTCAGGTGAGGACTGGCTTCCTGGTTTGCCGCCCGGTCATTCGCAGGGCCACTTCTGCTCTGCCCTGGGTGCCGAGCTCTTCTGTTCTGGAACCAGACCTGGGACAGAGAAGAGGGGTTGCGGACATGAGAATCAGAAGTGACAGATACCACTTTGGCTTGCCCCTTCCCCTGTGTGGGATCTCTCCGGGAGAAGGCCAGGTCTGTTGCTCTGAATCTCAGGGCAGCTCGGTTCACTCCTTTCACCTGGTCCTTGTGAAGTAGGGGCAAGTCCCAGGCAACTGTGGACACCTGGTCTGGACGGGATTCCCACTTGACTGGATGCAATGGCAGCCGCTCAGTTCTGCTATGCTCTGCTTTGCTTAAGTCCTCTCTGTAGTGCTCTGCCTGGTCCCTGCCTAGCGCTCTCATTGTTTGCCCATTGCAGCTTCCTGACCAGCCATTCCTTGAGCCTTGGGACCAAGACTTCGATGACCACCTGCCCTCCTTGCCCAGCCTACTCCAAGTCCTCCAAGCGTCCCTCAGCATTTGACCCCCAGTGTCCGATTCGTGTGACCCCAAGGGCAAACCCCTCCTCTACCTTGGAGGCCTTCAGCCCAAGTGCTGAACTGGCCTCACATCGACACACTCCGTCTACAGGCACAGGTGTTGGGCCCCCAGGGGAAGTCATAGACCGCCAGGAGTCCAAATCAACCACACCCGCGTTTGACTTGCCTCTCTGTCTCCTCCGCTGGCTGGAGGAGATGGGGGTTCTCAGGAACGAGCACGCTGAGCCTCCCCTCTTTACAGTGACAAGACTTGTCAGGCTCCAGGCCCATACATGCCTCCTTAAAAAAGGCTCACGGGCTCTGGCCCCAAAGGAGTGCCTTGCGGAGAGTCTACTTCCATTGACCATAAAGCTGTTTCCATGTACTTAACTAGAAACCTGTCTCTCTGGAGCTCAGGGAGACCAAGCCTGCTCAACTGGGCCTCCCCTGGGACCTCTCCCCCACCAGGCCAAGAATCCGAGGGCCGATAATCCTAGATGATTAGGTTATCCAGAAAAGGTGTGGCTTGTGAGCAGGATCCATTCCCGCCTTGGGGGGGGTGCTGAGTCCCAGGACACTGAAGACCACGTGTCTTCACCACAGGTAGGCAAGCCCACACACACTCAGGAAATGCTGGGGGTCACATGGAGAGCGCCCCCAAGCCTTTGAAGCACTGACACTTTGCATGACCTAAAGAGAGGTGGCAACTTTTCCGTTTCCCCACTCATGTCCACGCACCATTTCTACACACACGGGCACTGCCACCTCACCTTCATGTTCTCCCCTACTATCCCCATTTCGGCTGACACATTCTGCTTATGTGCAGTCCATCCCTTGCAAGGTCCATGCTCTCCCCCTAGTGTCCACGCACTGGGACACGTGGATAACCCCAACGAGCCCACGTTTCTCTAGGAATGCCTCAGGGGCCACTCTCCCCTGCACATTCAGCAGTTCACAGACACCCTCCGCAAATGTACCTGAATGCGGGATTCCGGGAGTCCTGTGAGTCTGGCCAGGTGTTCTCTGGTGGAAATGCAGGGAAATGGGTTCGTCTCAAAGGCTTGAAGGAGGAGACTGGTTTGGCATGGAGAAATGGCGGTCCGTTTACTCCTGCCCTCCTTTGGGAAACGTTCTGAAAAGCGAAAAGTGGTAGAAAGAAGGGTTGGGAGGCAAGGCACATCGGTGTGGAAAGGGAAGTTGGTGTCCGTGTGTGCCTGTGTGTGTGTGAAAGTGTGGGTGTGTGTGTGAATGGGAGTGTGTGTGTGTGTGTGTGTGTGTGTGTGTGTGTTTGCTTCTGCTTTTACATTTTCCTAATATCTTCACCTTCCCTGAGTCCATGAGGTCAGCATGGAGCCACCCACACAAGCCAGCACTTGCCTCTCAAGCCTGAGGTGACCCAAGAAAAGGACTCTGTCCTTCCTGGCACTTTTAGGACAAGAATACTCAAAGCCTTTCTGTCCAGAAAGAATGCACTCGCCCAAGAGGCGGTATAAACACAGTGTCCATCGCTGGGAACCCAACAAGGTAACGTGGGTTTCTTTCCGAAGCCCTCTTGCCAAACACTTGACAAGCCCACGCAGACCCGTTCCTGCGTGAAGGAGAAGCTCCAGAAGAGACCCGTTTGGTAGGCTGGGGACTCACCTGGAGTCCAAGCTGCAGGCTGTTCCTGTCCACACGATGGCCCTTCCACTTGGGAGTTTGCAGGTGCCAATCGGCTCCGCCTGAGCTGTCTCGTGCGCTCATTCTGGAACCAAACCTAAGTGGCAAAAGAGGAACTGACGTTCAGGCAGCACTGGTGAACTGGATCTATCTGTATCTGTATCTGAATGTACATCCTCTGCCTCTATCTCTATGTCTATCATCTGGCTGCCTCCGTATCTTCCATTCCTTTGTGTCCCTCATACCTAAAGTCTCAGAGAGTTTTGTGTGGGCCACACGATAAGTCTGGGCAAATGATTTCTAAGGGAAGTCGGCCTGGATGTGTTGACCCGTTGGTGTGCCCGGGCCATGCCAACCAGTGGTCCCCGTGTTCTTAGACCGAATCACTTGCAATGTCGTCAAAGGGCATGGGGTGCCCGGGAATGCCCAAAGAGAACCCAAAGCAACTGAGCTCCCAGCTGGATATGGAGATTGACATACACTGGCTTCAGCCACCTAGTGTCCACAACTTGTGCCCCAGGGAGAATGAAAGAGAAGCTCAAGCCTACCTGGATCCTGGACTCGGCAATGTCTAGCTCTTGGGCCAGTCGTTCTCTGGTGGTGATGCCAGGGTACCGGTTCTGCTGGAACAAGGCCTGCAGAGCCTCTTTCTGCCATGGCCTCAAAAGAAGCCGCCTCCGTCGGGATCCTGGTGGGAGTGTGCCTGTTGCAGGGAAAATGGCCACTGGAGTAGGAAGGCTTGCCTAGCCATGCGAAGTGGCTGTGCCGCCTCAGCTCTTCCCTTTCTGCCCTGTCCACCCATTCCCAGGCCAGAGATTATTGTCCCTTATCCACACACGAATTCACTGGAGAGCCTGCTCGATAGGGGCCCTGGCACCCTGCCCTCTGCCCGTGGGAACGGGTGATAGTCCAGGGACTAGGGAGATACCAACCAGTCCTGAGCCATGTGATGGCATGCCAATGAATGAGGAGACCCGCGGGGGGAGTGAGGGAGGAAAGCACCTGAGGAGGAGCAAAGAGGACCCCACTGCTCCTAAGAAACAGCCAGGAAAAATCCGACAGTACATCCCGCCGAGTGCTGCCGCGTTGGAGGTGAAAGTTCCATTTTTGTCACTTCCACCTGAACGAGGTGCCGAACCTCGACCCATACTCTACCCCCTGAGATCTAGCTTGCCTATTTTCCCAAGCGGGACTCTAGTTGGGACTCTTGGCCACCGACTTCTGTTTTGCTTCTGACGGCGGCCATGGGCAAGCCTCTCTCGATCCCCTTCCCCCAATCCTCTGTGGATCAGAACCTTCCAGCTTGTGCCCCTCTTAATGTCCTGAAGCCCGGAAAGTAACAGGGGACTTTGGGGAAAACAAGCGGGGAGCAGGGCCTCTGAGGGGAACTTACTCCTTGATTTGCTGGTGGGAGCCATGCCGCTGCAGTACCTCGGGTCCCAGAGCACTGGCCGCTCGACTGGGCAGGACCTGGGAGCGTGCGACTGATCAAAGCCTAGGATGGCCCACCCCCAATCACTTGGACAGCTGCTGTCGAAGTGAAGCCCTGCCTTCAGTGGTTCCGAACTTTGGGAGAAGAGGTGTTCAGCAGGACTTCAGGACCACCTGAGCCGAGAGCTGCACCTGGGCAGGTGGATGTGCCCGCCCCACCCTCCTCTGCATGGAATGTGCCTCTCCCACTCCCGCCAGCTTGTCTCCAGGATGACAATCCTGACATCGACCAGTGCGATTGAGACTTTGGGGACTGTTAGGGCCGATTGAATGTTCAAACCTGTTTAACTATTAGGGCCTGCTTAGCCAGAGCGACTCCAAATTGCCTAGGTAGCCATACTGTTATTTTCATCCACGGACTTCATTCCGGGAATCAATGCCCCAATGGTTCCTGCGATCAGTTCCTGGAATCGGTTCTGGCAGTAAACGCCCTAACCACAGAAGCCAAGAGCCTTGAGGTCTGCGGTTATGCTCTATAAATCCAGCCTGTTAGATCGGGGCGGGGTCGTCCTCTTCGGAGGCGGCCCTCGCCGGTCAGTCTGACTTCCGATGCTGAGCATTGAATAAAGCATTGCATAATGTACACTTCATCTCTGTCTCGTTCCCCAGGCCGGTCGGTCTGACTTCTAATGCTCTGCATAGTATAAAGCTTTTCATAGCTTTCTCTTTGCCTCAGTCTTGGTCCTTCGATAATGCACCCCATCTGGGACTGTGTCTAGGACTGGACCCGGTGAAGGCCTTTCCACCCTTGTTTCAGATTGTGACATGTGTGTGTGGGACGCGAGTCCCCTTTGGCAACCCAAGACCAGCCTCGTAATTAAGTTCCCTTCTATTGCATCACATGGCTTTCGATCTTTCTTTCCACTGCTTACGTGTACTGTGTCTTTATTGGTACGTCGGTCATGTTTCATTGGACAGCTTTCCTTTTCTCCCCTTTGTTTTAATGTTTGCTGATTTTTGTATTACTTGAATCAAAACATTATATGCTCATTGCCCTGGTATCTTCACCTTCCCGGCCAATGGGGATGGGTCACCCACCTGGCTTGGTGTCTCTGTGCCCTCCGCAATTGGGAATTCCATTTCCAAAGACACCCAGGCAGGTCCCAGGCAGCTCTGGAAGCAACACTTCCCTTTGGATCCATCCAGGACACTGAGATCAGACAGCTGAGATAGGAGGCATGTCAGAGAAAGATTTCGAGCCAGCCATCGCCATGGATGTGGAATGGATTGGTCCACAGCCTTAGCTGCCTGTGGGGACAAGGGTGCCCCACGTTCGGAGGAAAGGCATGGGACGTGTGAACGTGCAGTGATTGAGTCCAGTGGAGATGCTACCATGTCCTGGTCTAAGGGAATCAACGCTCTCCGGCGTCTGAGACGGATTCAGGCCTCCCTAGTTTTGCCAGAGAGAAATAGTCTGTGCTATGATGACTCCATCAATTTGCATTTCCACAGGCTACACCTGGTGTTCCTATTCTTCCCTGCTCTTGGCAGGGCGGAGCCAGAGAGACTTGAGCTCTCCATGGAGAGCCCTACTTAATAATGACCTAGGAGGAGAAGCCAGCTGCAGGATCTGAGAAGCAGATGGAGAAATTCAGATCAATTCAAAGCAGAATGGAAACCGGAAGGGCCAAGTTGCCTCTCCTCTGAAGCTGGTGTGTGTTGGTGTGTGTGTGCATGTGTGTGTGTGTGGGTGTGTGTGTGGGTGAGTGTGTGTGTGTGTATATAATATACCTAACTCCGCTTACATTGTTGTGGTCCCATCTGTGGTTAAAAGGAAGATGAGATGGAATGTGCCATCAGTCGACCGCTTCAGTGGATTCCCAGAGACGGCCAGTTATCGAATCGGCCGGGCAACTACCAAGCAACCCGACAGCCAACCAGCGGCCCAAAAGGAAATGGGACACAGAGAACCAAATGACGTACCCTTTGCCTTTTGGCTCACTCGGCTCTGCAATTCCATGAGGTGAACCACACGGAGACAAGTAGAACCCAGTAGAAAGAGGCGGCGAAGGGAGTCATTTTTGCAGGACTGAAGGCAGTCCCAGAGCATTTCCTAATGGTAGGGTTGTGTGCGTGTCAGAGGGTGTGCTTGTGCTTCCTTCCCGGGGGAACCAGTGGCTTTCGGTCAAGAAACGGCATCTGCAGAAAGAGAGGAATCGCATCTTCTGGAGGCTCGAGGGTATCTCCCCGGCCAGGGAGTTGGTGGCTCTCGTGGCATGGCTTGTCCCCGGGGTGGCTTGCAGCACGAGGAGACAGGTGGGCAGGGGGCCTCCACAGAGGGTGCCCTAGAACTTCCTGGGCGCTGTTTTCTGAGCACAGAGGTTTGAGGAATGCACAAACCCTCCACACTAGTCAAGGGCGGAGTCCTGACTGGAGCCTATCAAAGGCAGCGGATCATCGGCGCAGCTCTCTGTGGCTTTTCCAGACATTGCTGTCCTGACGTTGCAAGTGGTCTCCCGGCACTTCCTGAAGCTGGCCCTCAAGAAGACGAGGAGCAGTGTTGAAACCCCGAGACCATGTCCCGCAGACACGTGGATCCTGTTTTTGGCACCTCGAATCCACTTGGGTGATCTCTGTCGCAGGGCGAGACGTTCTCTTTGAGGGATCCCAGGGTTGGCACAGCTGGAGGAAGAGGCCCTGACAGATCAGAGGCTCTGGGGACTTGGCCTCCAAGGCCACGAGTAACAACCCGCTAACGGGCAGACTTCCTCCAGCTTCCAATGGACATCTATCTCCTCTGCCAAGCTATTTTCCAGAGTGGTGCTGCATGTTGCACATCTGCCAGAGGCTTGAGACCTCACTGATGTGCATGGCACTGGCCACGCATGGAGAGGACAGGCTCCAAGGCTCATGTCCGTACTTGAGCATCTGTTGTGGCTGGCTTTGGACCCCAATGTGGCTGCAGCCCCGTTCTTCCCTCCACATCATGTGTGCAGAGGGGCCAGCCCCAAGAGTCCATAGACCTTGCAAACACGATCAGAGGAGACCGAGGTCCTCCCAACACGACAAGAGAGCCATTCTGACACGTAGCTTCTCTAGACACAGCCCAAACCCCGTCTGTCCCGAGGACACTTTGGCTAGGCACTCTCCAGATATCCTAACCCACTCTGTTCGGGGAGGGAGGGACACTACCTTCCACCCAGTCTACAAAAGCAAAGGTGGATGTGTCCATAGAGCCAACTGAAGAACAAACCACTAGGGCTGGTGAGATATGGAGGGTTTCCAACACAAGATCCATCCACAGAGACATATCAGCGACCCACCTGTGGAACTAGGCAAGTAGCAACATGGGGCTACAGATATATCAGTGCAAAAGAGCATGTGGATACTGACAGAGATCGAGTTGGGTGGAAGTGACCAAGGTCAGACTACTTTGGTTCCTTGCAACTTGGAACCCATACGTGTTGGCCAGGGATTTAGGGGTGGACTCAAGAAATCAAATCCACAACCTCTCATTTCCCAAGGCACATGGGAAAAAGGTAGGGACAGAAGAAAAAACTGAGGAAATAACCCGGCGATGCCCACTTTAGTCTACAAAAGGTTTTGACCACATCCTTTCCACCAGAGGTTCTGTACCCATACTCTCAGAAGCATAAGCATTATCGTGAGACTGTGTGGACATCTGTAGGTGTCCATGTGTGAAAGAAAATGAGATAGAGGGAGAGGGAACGATAGGCTGAGATCTGAAGAAAGGGAAAGAGAGAAAAGGAGGAAGGACAGGGGCAAAAAGCAAGATGGGGGGGGCGGTGATTCATTGCCTGCCCTCCATGATGTTCCCTACGTGTGAATTTGGCCTCCGCTGAGAAGAGTGGGGTCAGGTAATGAGGGGGGAACGACTTCCAGAAAGCGCTCCACCTACATCCCTTGGAAGATTGCTTGCACAGAAGGCACCATCCATGCAGGCGGAGTGGGAAGACTGCTAGGAAGTGTTGGTGCAGCCTCTTGGGTTTCTCTGTGCCAGAAGCTCTCAGCTACACGTGGGCATGCCGATGGCTTCCACAGTCCATCCCCGGGCCACAAAGCATCGCCAGGCTCTGAGGATGGGCAAGCATGCCAGGACGTTCGGGGAACGGAATGAATCACGACCAGACACCGTAGTGGGGAGACAAAGATAGGTTTATTATGTCAATGGAGTGTCCCATGGACCTTGAAAATCGAGGATGGTTTTCCTCAAAGTTCCCTTTTGCAAGGGAGAGGAGTGACCCCGCCAAAGGAAGATCACAAAGACGCTGACAGGGAATATCGTCCTTCTTCCTGAGAAGCGAGAGTACATTGTACATAGTGAGGCACGCCGATAGACACCAACCACAGACAGGGAAAAAAAAGAAGTGCAAAGGTTCTGGAAAGAACCACATTGGTCCCCTCACTTCTGGAATGCCTTCTGAGACTGACGTTTGCCCTCGGAACTGTCATGCTGTGTCCCCTGGAAAGGCTCCAGGGCAATAAGCCAGGCAAAGTCCACAGGGCATTCTGGACTTTGGCTGGGAGAGGATCTCTGGGCCATGGGGGCCTGCGGTTGTTTCCCGTTTGGCCGGTTCTGAGCCCTCACAGCCCGGATGGCTTGGCCTCCCTGGCCCCCTCAGGGGAGATATGTAGCACGGTGTGTTGGTCTACACGGTCAGCTTCTGCAGATTGGATGTTCCACTTCATCAGGAGGCAAAGGCATGGGGGAGGTGTCCTCTAAATTCTCTTCCTTGCTTGGGTTCGCTGCCAGGGCCAGGGTTTCCCTGGCGCCAGAGTCTAGTGTGATGGCAGGGAGGATGGCCTGTGTGTGTCCTGCCAGTGGACACTCAGGTGTCGGGGAGTGTATAAAGAGCCCAGGGTCCTTAATGCCTTCAGGTGCCTTGAGTCGATTGATGACAATCTGGAATGCCATGGAGCTCCATCCACGGGGCTGGGAGGAACACCCTTCTGTCCTTCCAAGAGGCAGTTGCTCCTTTGGGCCTCGGTCTTCCTCTGGAGCATGGACCTTGCTTCCTGTTCCTCGTCCTTGCTGTCCTGTAATGGACTGCCTCTCAGAAAAGGAAGTCTGAATGAATGGGGAGTGGGGAAGCCGAGGCCACCCTGGTCCTAGGCGTGAGGCCACGTGGAATCGTGCAGCATGGACAGCAGGGACGAAAACTCTTCCTCACTGAGGGGTGCTTCCAAGGGTCCCGGAGCCTCCCCTTGCCACAGATGCCCACTCGGAAAAGGCTGTGTGTCTTCCTCCCTCTCTGTGGCTGATAGAAGCTCCTCTAAGAAACGTGAGGCTTCTGCAGAAGGTGGGAGCTGTGGGTCCAGTGCACTAGGGAGCCCAGCAGCAGGGGGTGCCTGCCACCGCCAGCCAGGGATCTCAGCGTGTGCAGGCTGCCCAGCTGCTGCATCCGGAGCCTGTCCTGTGCTCACGAGAAGTCGGGACCGCTCCCCCAACCACTGCGGGGCATAGTGACTACCCATGGGCCCTGCCTCCTGCACTGGTTGGCAAGGATTGTCATCTGGAGGCAGGGGATAGCCGTGGAAGGGCACGGGTGCCAAGCCAGGGTGCTCCTGTTGCCGCTGGTATTCCCCTTGCGTCAGGGGACAAAGACGGGTGTGGCGAGCTGAAAGGCACACTCCCTGAGTCGGTCCCATCATGGAATGGTTCCTCATGGCTTGAGGAGTGGGAGAGTTGCTTCCTCCCTGCCAGGCTTGGGTATGCGGGGCCATAGTGGCCCCCACGGCCTGGCTCACAGGGCCCCCACAAGAAACCAGGGGGGCAAAGCCCATGGAGAGGACAGGAAGGGTCGCTGCCCCAAAAGCCTGCATGCTTCCCAGAGGATTGGAAGGAGCCAGAAGCTGAGAGCATCCGAGGACACCGGGCTGGGGGCCTGGGTCCCCTGGAATGGTCAGGTGAGGACTGGCTTCCTGGTTTGCCGCCCGGTCATTCGCAGGGCCACTTCTGCTCTGCCCTGGGTGCCGAGCTCTTCTGTTCTGGAACCAGACCTGGGACAGAGAAGAGGGGTTGCGGACATGAGAATCAGAAGTGACAGATACCACTTTGGCTTGCCCCTTCCCCTGTGTGGGATCTCTCCGGGAGAAGGCCAGGTCTGTTGCTCTGAATCTCAGGGCAGCTCGGTTCACTCCTTTCACCTGGTCCTTGTGAAGTAGGGGCAAGTCCCAGGCAACTGTGGACACCTGGTCTGGACGGGATTCCCACTTGACTGGATGCAATGGCAGCCGCTCAGTTCTGCTATGCTCTGCTTTGCTTAAGTCCTCTCTGTAGTGCTCTGCCTGGTCCCTGCCTAGCGCTCTCATTGTTTGCCCATTGCAGCTTCCTGACCAGCCATTCCTTGAGCCTTGGGACCAAGACTTCGATGACCACCTGCCCTCCTTGCCCAGCCTACTCCAAGTCCTCCAAGCGTCCCTCAGCATTTGACCCCCAGTGTCCGATTCGTGTGACCCCAAGGGCAAACCCCTCCTCTACCTTGGAGGCCTTCAGCCCAAGTGCTGAACTGGCCTCACATCGACACACTCCGTCTACAGGCACAGGTGTTGGGCCCCCAGGGGAAGTCATAGACCGCCAGGAGTCCAAATCAACCACACCCGCGTTTGACTTGCCTCTCTGTCTCCTCCGCTGGCTGGAGGAGATGGGGGTTCTCAGGAACGAGCACGCTGAGCCTCCCCTCTTTACAGTGACAAGACTTGTCAGGCTCCAGGCCCATACATGCCTCCTTAAAAAAGGCTCACAGGCTCTGGCCCCAAAGGAGTGCCTTGCGGAGAGTCTACTTCCATTGACCATAAAGCTGTTTCCATGTACTTAACTAGAAACCTGTCTCTCTGGAGCTCAGGGAGACCAAGCCTGCTCAACTGGGCCTCCCCTGGGACCTCTCCCCCACCAGGCCAAGAATCCGAGGGCCGATAATCCTAGATGATTAGGTTATCCAGAAAAGGTGTGGCTTGTGAGCAGGATCCATTCCCGCCTTGGGGGGGGTGCTGAGTCCCAGGACACTGAAGACCACGTGTCTTCACCACAGGTAGGCAAGCCCACACACACTCAGGAAATGCTGGGGGCCACATGGAGAGCGCCCCCAAGCCTTTGAAGCACTGACACTTTGCATGACCTAAAGAGAGGTGGCAACTTTTCCGTTTCCCCACTCATGTCCACGCACCATTTCTACACACACGGGCACTGCCACCTCACCTTCATGTTCTCCCCTACTATCCCCATTTCGGCTGACACATTCTGCTTATGTGCAGTCCATCCCTTGCAAGGTCCATGCTCTCCCCCTAGTGTCCACGCACTGGGACACGTGGATAACCCCAACGAGCCCACGTTTCTCTAGGAATATCTCAGGGGCCACTCTCCCCTGCACATTCAGCAGTTCACAGACACCCTCCGCAAATGTACCTGAATGCGGGATTCCGGGAGTCCTGTGAGTCTGGCCAGGTGTTCTCTGGTGGAAATGCAGGGAAATGGGTTCGTCTCAAAGGCTTGAAGGAGGAGACTGGTTTGGCATGGAGAAATGGCGGTCCGTTTTCTCCTGCCCTCCTTTGGGAAACGTTCTGAAAAGAGAAAAGAGGTAGAAAGAAGGGTTGGGAGCCAAGGCACATCGGTGTGGAAGGGAAGTTGGTGTCCGTGGGTGCCTGTGTGTGTGTGAAAGTGTGGGTGGGTGTGTGAATGGGAGTGTGTGTGTGTGTGTGTGTGTTTGCTTCTGCTTTTACATTTTCCTAATATCTTCACCTTCCCTGAGTCCATGAGGTCAGCATGGAGCCACCCACACAAGCCAGCACTTGCCTCTCAAGCCTGAGGTGACCCAAGAAAAGGACTCTGTCCTTCCTGGCACTTTTAGGACAAGAATACTCAAAGCCTTTCTGTCCAGAAAGAATGCACTCGCCCAAGAGGCGGTATAAACACAGTGTCCATCGCTGGGAACCCAACAAGGTAACGTGGGTTTCTTTCCGAAGCCCTCTTGCCAAACACTTGACAAGCCCACGCAGACCTGTTCCTGCGTGAAGGAGAAGCTCCAGAAGAGACCCGTTTGGTAGGCTGGGGACTCACCTGGAGTCCAAGCTGCAGGCTGTTCCTGTCCACACGATGGCCCTTCCACTTGGGAGTTTGCAGGTGCCAATCGGCTCCGCCTGAGCTGTCTCGTGCGCTCATTCTGGAACCAAACCTAAGTGGCAAAAGAGGAACTGACGTTCAGGCAGCACTGGTGAACTGGATCTATCTGTATCTGTATCTGAATGTACATCCTCTGCCTCTATCTCTATGTCTATCATCTGGCTGCCTCCGTATCTTCCATTCCTTTGTGTCCCTCATACCTAAAGTCTCAGAGAGTTTTGTGTGGGCCACACGATAAGTCTGGGCAAATGATTTCTAAGGGAAGTCGGCCTGGATGTGTTGACCCGTTGGTGTGCCCTGGCCATGCCAACCAGTGGTCCCCGTGTTCTTAGACCGAATCACTTGCAATGTCGTCAAAGGGCATGGGGTGCCCGGGAATGCCCAAAGAGAACCCAAAGCAACTGAGCTCCCAGCTGGATATGGAGATTGACATACACTGGCTTCAGCCACCTAGTGTCCACAACTTGTGCCCCAGGGAGAATGAAAGAGAAGCTCAAGCCTACCTGGATCCTGGACTCGGCAATGTCTAGCTCTTGGGCCAGTCGTTCTCTGGTGGTGATGCCAGGGTACCGGTTCTGCTGGAACAAGGCCTGCAGAGCCTCTTTCTGCCATGGCCTCAAAAGAAGCCGCCTCCGTCGGGATCCTGGTGGGAGTGTGCCTGTTGCAGGGAAAATGGCCACTGGAGTAGGAAGGATTGCCTAGCCATGCGAAGTGGCTGTGCCGCCTCAGCTCTTCCCTTTCTGCCCTGTCCACCCATTCCCAGGCCAGAGATTATTGTCCCTTATCCACACACGAATTCACTGGAGAGCCTGCTCGATAGGGGCCCTGGCACCCTGCCCTCTGCCCGTGGGAACGGGTGATAGTCCAGGGACTAGGGAGATACCAACCAGTCCTGAGCCATGTGATGGCATGCCAATGAATGAGGAGACCCGCGGGGGGAGTGAGGGAGGAAAGCACCTGAGGAGGAGCAAAGAGGACCCCACTGCTCCTAAGAAACAGCCAGGAAAAATCCGACAGTACATCCCGCCGAGTGCTGCCGCGTTGGAGGTGAAAGTTCCATTTTTGTCACTTCCACCTGAACGAGGTGCCGAACCTCGACCCATACTCTACCCCCTGAGATCTAGCTTGCCTATTTTCCCAAGCGGGACTCTAGTTGGGACTCCTGGCCACCGACTTCAGTTTTGCTTCTGACGGCGGCCATGGGCAAGCCTCTCTCGATCCCCTTCCCCCAATCCTCTGTGGATCAGAACCTTCCAGCATGTGCCCCTCTTAATGTCCTGAAGCCCGGAAAGTAACAGGGGACTTTGGGGAAAACAAGCGGGGAGCAGGGCCTCTGAGGGGAACTTACTCCTTGATTTGCTGGTGGGAGCCATGCCGCTGCAGTACCTCGGGTCCCAGAGCACTGGCCGCTCGACTGGGCAGGACCTGGGAGCGTGCGACTGATCAAAGCCTAGGATGGCCCACCCCCAATCACTTGGACAGCTGCTGTCGAAGTGAAGCCCTGCCTTCAGTGGTTCCGAACTTTGGGAGAAGAGGTGTTCAGCAGGACTTCAGGACCACCTGAGCCGAGAGCTGCACCTGGGCAGGTGGATGTGCCCGCCCCACCCTCCTCTGCATGGAATGTGCCTCTCCCACTCCCGCCAGCTTGTCTCCAGGATGACAATCCTGACATCGACCAGTGCGATTGAGACTTTGGGGACTGTTAGGGCCGATTGAATGTTCAAACCTGTTTAACTATTAGGGCCTGCTTAGCCAGAGCGACTCCAAATTGCCTAGGTAGCCATACTGTTATTTTCATCCACGGACTTCATTCCGGGAATCAATGCCCCAATGGTTCCTGCGATCAGTTCCTGGAATCGGTTCTGGCAGTAAACGCCCTAACCACAGAAGCCAAGAGCCTTGAGGTCTGCGGTTATGCTCTATAAATCCAGCCTGTTAGATCGGGGCGGGGTCGTCCTCTTCGGAGGCGGCCCTCGCCGGTCAGTCTGACTTCCGATGCTGAGCATTGAATAAAGCATTGCATAATGTACACTTCATCTCTGTCTCGTTCCCCAGGCCGGTCGGTCTGACTTCTAATGCTCTGCATAGTATAAAGCTTTTCATAGCTTTCTCTTTGCCTCAGTCTTGGTCCTTCGATAATGCACCCCATCTGGGACTGTGTCTAGGACTGGACCCGGTGAAGGCCTTTCCACCCTTGTTTCAGATTGTGACATGTGTGTGTGGGACGCGAGTCCCCTTTGGCAACCCAAGACCAGCCTCGTAATTAAGTTCCCTTCTATTGCATCACATGGCTTTCGATCTTTCTTTCCACTGCTTACGTGTACTGTGTCTTTATTGGTACGTCGGTCATGTTTCATTGGACAGCTTTCCTTTTCTCCCCTTTGTTTTAATGTTTGCTGATTTTTGTATTACTTGAATCAAAACATTATATGCTCATTGCCCTGGTATCTTCACCTTCCCGGCCAATGGGGATGGGTCACCCACCTGGCTTGGTGTCTCTGTGCCCTCCGCAATTGGGAATTCCATTTCCAAAGACACCCAGGCAGGTCCCAGGCAGCTCTGGAAGCAACACTTCCCTTTGGATCCATCCAGGACACTGAGATCAGACAGCTGAGATAGGAGGCATGTCAGAGAAAGATTTCGAGCCAGCCATCGCCATGGATGTGGAATGGATTGGTCCACAGCCTTAGCTGCCTGTGGGGACAAGGGTGCCCCATGTTCGAAGGAAAGGCATGGGACGTGTGAACGTGCAGTGATTGAGTCCAGTGGAGATGCTACCATGTCCTGGTCTAAGGGAATCAACGCTCTCCGGCGTCTGAGACGGATTCAGGCCTCCCTAGTTTTGCCAGAGAGAAATAGTCTGTGCTATGATGACTCCATCACTTTGCGTTTCCACAGGCTACACCTGGTGTTCCTATTCTTCCCTGCTCTTGGCAGGGCGGAGCCAGAGAGACTTGAGCTCTCCATGGAGAGCCCTACTTAATAATGACCTAGGAGGAGAAGCCAGCTGCAGGATCCTGAGAAGCAGATGGAGAAATTCAGATCAATTCAAAGCAGAATGGAAACCGGAAGGGCCAAGTTGCCTCTCCTCTGAAGCTGGTGTGTGTTGGTGTGTGTGTGCATGTGTGTGTGTGTGGGTGTGTGTGTGGGTGAGTGTGTGTGTGTGTGTATAATATACCTAACTCCGCTTACATTGTTGTGGTCCCATCTGTGGTTAAAAGGAAGATGAGATGGAATGTGCCATCAGTCGACCGCTTCAGTGGATTCCCAGAGACGGCCAGTTATCGAATCGGCCGGGCAACTACCAAGCAACCCGACAGCCAACCAGCGGCCCAAAAGGAAATGGGACACAGAGAACCAAATGACGTACCCTTTGCCTTTTGGCTCACTCGGCTCTGCAATTCCATGAGGTGAACCACACGGAGACAAGTAGAACCCAGTAGAAAGAGGCGGCGAAGGGAGTCATTTTTGCAGGACTGAAGGCAGTCCCAGAGCATTTCCTAATGGTAGGGTTGTGTGCGGGTCAGAGCGTGTGCTTGTGCTTCCTTCCCGGGGGAACCAGTGGTTTTCGGTCAAGAAACGGCATCTGCAGAAAGAGAGGAATCGCATCTTCTGGAGGCTCGAGGGTATCTCCCCGGCCAGGGAGTTGGTGGCTCTCGTGGCATGGCTTGTCCCCGGGGTGGCTTGCAGCACGAGGAGACAGGTGGGCAGGGGGCCTCCACAGAGGGTGCCCTAGAACTTCCTGGGCGCTGTTTTCTGAGCACAGAGGTTTGAGGAATGCACAAACCCTCCACACTAGTCAAGGGCGGAGTCCTGACTGGAGCCTATCAAAGGCAGCGGATCATCGGCGCAGCTCTCTGTGGCTTTTCCAGACATTGCTGTCCTGACGTTGCAAGTGGTCTCCCGGCACTTCCTGAAGCTGGCCCTCAAGAAGACGAGGAGCAGCGTTGAAACCCCGAGACCATGTCCCGCAGACACGTGGATCCTGTTTTTGGCACCTCGAATCCGCTTGGGTGATCTCTGTCGCAGGGCGAGACGTTCTCTTTGAGGGATCCCAGGGTTGGCACAGCTGGAGGAAGAGGCCCTGACAGATCAGAGGCCCTGGGGACTTGGCCTCCAAGGCCACGAGTAACAACCCGCTAACGGGCAGACTTCCTCCAGCTTCCAATGGACATCTATCTCCTCTGCCAAGCTATTTTCCAGAGTGGTGCTGCATGTTGCACATCTGCCAGAGGCTTGAGACCTCACTGATGTGCATGGCACTGGCCACGCATGGAGAGGACAGGCTCCAAGGCTCATGTCCGTACTTGAGCATCTGTTGTGGCTGGCTTTGGACCCCAATGTGGCTGCAACCCCGTTCTTCCCTCCACATCATGTGTGCAGAGGGGCCAGCCCCAAGAGTCCATAGACCTTGCAAACACGATCAGAGGAGACCGAGGTCCTCCCAACACGACAAGAGAGCCATTCCGACACGTAGCTTCTCTAGACACAGCCCAAACCCCGTCTGTCCCGAGGACAATTTGGCGAGGCACTCTCCAGATATCCTAACCCACTCTGTTCGGGGAGGGAGGGACACTACCTTCCACCCAGTCTACAAAAGCAAAGGTGGATGTGTCCATAGAGCCAACTGAAGAACAAACCACTAGGGCTGGTGAGATATGGAGGGTTTCCAACACAAGATCCATCCACAGAGACATATCAGCGACCCACCTGTGGAACTAGGCAAGTAGCAACATGGGGCTACAGATATATCAGTGCAAAAGAGCATGTGGATACTGACAGAGATCGAGTTGGGTGGAAGTGACCAAGGTCAGACTACTTTGGTTCCTTGCAACTTGGAACCCATACGTGTTGGCCAGGGATTTAGGGGTGGACTCAAGAAATCAAATCCACAACCTCTCATTTCCCAAGGCACATGGGAAAAAGGTAGGGACAGAAGAAAAAACTGAGGAAATAACCCGGCGATGCCCACTTTAGTCTACAAAAGGTTTTGACCACATCCTTTCCACCAGAGGTTCTGTACCCATACTCTCAGAAGCATAAGCATTATCGTGAGACTGTGTGGACATCTGTAGGTGTCCATGTGTGAAAGAAAATGAGATAGAGGGAGAGGGAACGATAGGCTGAGATCTGAAGAAAGGGAAAGTGAGAAAAGGAGGAAGGACAGGGGCAAAAAGCAAGGTGGGGGGGCGGTGATTCATTGCCTGCCCTCCATGATGTTCCCTACGTGTGAATTTGGCCTCCGCTGAGAAGAGTGGGGTCAGGTAATGAGGGGGGAACGACTTCCAGAAAGCGCTCCACCTACATCCCTTGGAAGATTGCTTGCACAGAAGGCACCATCCATGCAGGCGGAGTGGGAAGACTGCTAGGAAGTGTTGGTGCAGCCTCTTGGGTTTCTCTGTGCCAGAAGCTCTCAGCTACACGTGGGCATGCCGATGGCTTCCACAGTCCATCCCCGGGCCACAAAGCATCGCCAGGCTCTGAGGATGGGCAAGCATGCCAGGACGTTCGGGGAACGGAATGAATCACGACCAGACACCGTAGTGGGGAGACAAAGATAGGTTTATTATGTCAATGGAGTGTCCCATGGACCTTGAAAATCGAGGATGGTTTTCCTCAAAGTTCCCTTTTGCAAGGGAGAGGAGTGACCCCGCCAAAGGAAGATCACAAAGACGCTGACAGGGAATATCGTCCTTCTTCCTGAGAAGCGAGAGTACATTGTACATAGTGAGGCACGCCGATAGACACCAACCACAGACAGGGAAAAAAAAGAAGTGCAAAGGTTCTGGAAAGAACCACATTGGTCCCCTCACTTCTGGAATGCCTTCTGAGACTGACGTTTGCCCTCGGAACTGTCATGCTGTGTCCCCTGGAAAGGCTCCAGGGCAATAAGCCAGGCAAAGTCCACAGGGCATTCTGGACTTTGGCTGGGAGAGGATCTCTGGGCCATGGGGGCCTGCGGTTGTTTCCCGTTTGGCCGGTTCTGAGCCCTCACAGCCCGGATGGCTTGGCCTCCCTGGCCCCCTCAGGGGAGATATGTAGCACGCTGTGTTGGTCTACACGGTCAGCTTCTGCAGATTGGATGTTCCACTTCATCAGGAGGCAAAGGCATGGGGGAGGTGTCCTCTAAATTCTCTTCCTTGCTTGGGTTCGCTGCCAGGGCCAGGGTTTCCCTGGCGCCAGAGTCTAGTGTGATGGCAGGGAGGATGGCCTGTGTGTGTCCTGCCAGTGGACACTCAGGTGTCGGGGAGTGTATAAAGAGCCCAGGGTCCTTAATGCCTTCAGGTGCCTTGAGTCGATTGATGACAATCTGGAATGCCATGGAGCTCCATCCACGGGGCTGGGAGGAACACCCTTCTGTCCTTCCAAGAGGCAGTTGCTCCTTTGGGCCTCGGTCTTCCTCTGGAGCATGGACCTTGCTTCCTGTTCCTCGTCCTTGCTGTCCTGTAATGGACTGCCTCTCAGAAAAGGAAGTCTGAATGAATGGGGAGTGGGGAAGCCGAGGCCACCCTGGTCCTAGGCGTGAGGCCACGTGGAATCGTGCAGCATGTACAGCAGGGACGAAAACTCTTCCTCACTGAGGGGTGCTTCCAAGGGTCCCGGAGCCTCCCCTTGCCACAGATGCCCACTCGGAAAAGGCTGTGTGTCTTCCTCCCTCTCTGTGGCTGATAGAAGCTCCTCTAAGAAACGTGAGGCTTCTGCAGAAGGTGGGAGCTGTGGGTCCAGTGCACTAGGGAGCCCAGCAGCAGGGGGTGCCTGCCACCGCCAGCCAGGGATCTCAGCGTGTGCAGGCTGCCCAGCTGCTGCATCCGGAGCCTGTCCTGTGCTCACGCGAAGTCGGGACCGCTCCCCCAACCACTGCGGGGCATAGTGACTACCCATGGGCCCTGCCTCCTGCACTGGTTGGCAAGGATTGTCATCTGGAGGCAGGGGATAGCCGTGGAAGGGCACGGGTGCCAAGCCAGGGTGCTCCTGTTGCCGCTGGTATTCCCCTTGCGTCAGGGGACAAAGACGGGTGTGGCGAGCTGAAAGGCACACTCCCTGAGTCGGTCCCATCATGGAATGGTTCCTCATGGCTTGAGGAGTGGGAGAGTTGCTTCCTCCCTGCCAGGCTTGGGTATGCGGGGCCATAGTGGCCCCCACGGCCTGGCTCACAGGGCCCCCACAAGAAACCAGGGGGGCAAAGCCCATGGAGAGGACAGGAAGGGTCGCTGCCCCAAAAGCCTGCATGCTTCCCAGAGGATTGGAAGGAGCCAGAAGCTGAGAGCATCCGAGGACACCGGGCTGGGGGCCTGGGTCCCCTGGAATGGTCAGGTGAGGACTGGCTTCCTGGTTTGCCGCCCGGTCATTCGCAGGGCCACTTCTGCTCTGCCCTGGGTGCCGAGCTCTTCTGTTCTGGAACCAGACCTGGGACAGAGAAGAGGGGTTGCGGACATGAGAATCAGAAGTGACAGATACCACTTTGGCTTGCCCCTTCCCCTGTGTGGGATCTCTCCGGGAGAAGGCCAGGTCTGTTGCTCTGAATCTCAGGGCAGCTCGGTTCACTCCTTTCACCTGGTCCTTGTGAAGTAGGGGCAAGTCCCAGGCAACAGTGGACACCTGGTCTGGACGGGATTCCCACTTGACTGGATGCAATGGCAGCCGCTCAGTTCTGCTATGCTCTGCTTTGCTTAAGTCCTCTCTGTAGTGCTCTGCCTGGTCCCTGCCTAGCGCTCTCATTGTTTGCCCATTGCAGCTTCCTGACCAGCCATTCCTTGAGCCTTGGGACCAAGACTTCGATGACCACCTGCCCTCCTTGCCCAGCCTACTCCAAGTCCTCCAAGCGTCCCTCAGCATTTGACCCCCAGTGTCCGATTCGTGTGACCCCAAGGGCAAACCCCTCCTCTACCTTGGAGGCCTTCAGCCCAAGTGCTGAACTGGCCTCACATCGACACACTCCGTCTACAGGCACAGGTGTTGGGCCCCCAGGGGAAGTCATAGACCGCCAGGAGTCCAAATCAACCACACCCGCGTTTGACTTGCCTCTCTGTCTCCTCCGCTGGCTGGAGGAGATGGGGGTTCTCAGGAACGAGCACGCTGAGCCTCCCCTCTTTACAGTGACAAGACTTGTCAGGCTCCAGGCCCATACATGCCTCCTTAAAAAAGGCTCACGGGCTCTGGCCCCAAAGGAGTGCCTTGCGGAGAGTCTACTTCCATTGACCATAAAGCTGTTTCCATGTACTTAACTAGAAACCTGTCTCTCTGGAGCTCAGGGAGACCAAGCCTGCTCAACTGGGCCTCCCCTGGGACCTCTCCCCCACCAGGCCAAGAATCCGAGGGCCGATAATCCTAGATGATTAGGTTATCCAGAAAAGGTGTGGCTTGTGAGCAGGATCCATTCCCGCCTTGGGGGGGGTGCTGAGTCCCAGGACACTGAAGACCACGTGTCTTCACCACAGGTAGGCAAGCCCACACACACTCAGGAAATGCTGGGGGCCACATGGAGAGCGCCCCCAAGCCTTTGAAGCACTGACACTTTGCATGACCTAAAGAGAGGTGGCAACTTTTCCGTTTCCCCACTCATGTCCACGCACCATTTCTACACACACGGGCACTGCCACCTCACCTTCATGTTCTCCCCTACTATCCCCATTTCGGCTGACACATTCTGCTTATGTGCAGTCCATCCCTTGCAAGGTCCATGCTCTCCCCCTAGTGTCCACGCACTGGGACACGTGGATAACCCCAACGAGCCCACGTTTCTCTAGGAATGCCTCAGGGGCCACTCTCCCCTGCACATTCAGCAGTTCACAGACACCCTCCGCAAATGTACCTGAATGCGGGATTCCGGGAGTCCTGTGAGTCTGGCCAGGTGTTCTCTGGTGGAAATGCAGGGAAATGGGTTCGTCTCAAAGGCTTGAAGGAGGAGACTGGTTTGGCATGGAGAAATGGCGGTCCGTTTTCTCCTGCCCTCCTTTGGGAAACGTTCTGAAAAGCGAAAAGTGGTAGAAAGAAGGGTTGGGAGGCAAGGCACATCGGTGTGGAAAGGGAAGTTGGTGTCCGTGTGTGCCTGTGTGTGTGTGAAAGTGTGGGTGTGTGTGTGAATGGGAGTGTGTGTGTGTGTGTGTGTGTGTGTGTGTGTGTTTGCTTCTGCTTTTACATTTTCCTAATATCTTCACCTTCCCTGAGTCCATGAGGTCAGCATGGAGCCACCCACTCAAGCCAGCACTTGCCTCTCAAGCCTGAGGTGACCCAAGAAAAGGACTCTGTCCTTCCTGGCACTTTTAGGACAAGAATACTCAAAGCCTTTCTGTCCAGAAAGAATGCACTCGCCCAAGAGGCGGTATAAACACAGTGTCCATCGCTGGGAACCCAACAAGGTAACGTGGGTTTCTTTCCGAAGCCCTCTTGCCAAACACTTGACAAGCCCACGCAGACCCGTTCCTGCGTGAAGGAGAAGCTCCAGAAGAGACCCGTTTGGTAGGCTGGGGACTCACCTGGAGTCCAAGCTGCAGGCTGTTCCTGTCCACACGATGGCCCTTCCACTTGGGAGTTTGCAGGTGCCAATCGGCTCCGCCTGAGCTGTCTCGTGCGCTCATTCTGGAACCAAACCTAAGTGGCAAAAGAGGAACTGACGTTCAGGCAGCACTGGTGAACTGGATCTATCTGTATCTGTATCTGAATGTACATCCTCTGCCTCTATCTCTATGTCTATCATCTGGCTGCCTCCGTATCTTCCATTCCTTTGTGTCCCTCATACCTAAAGTCTCAGAGAGTTTTGTGTGGGCCACACGATAAGTCTGGGCAAATGATTTCTAAGGGAAGTCGGCCTGGATGTGTTGACCCGTTGGTGTGCCCTGGCCATGCCAACCAGTGGTCCCCGTGTTCTTAGACCGAATCACTTGCAATGTCGTCAAAGGGCATGGGGTGCCCGGGAATGCCCAAAGAGAACCCAAAGCAACTGAGCTCCCAGCTGGATATGGAGATTGACATACACTGGCTTCAGCCACCTAGTGTCCACAACTTGTGCCCCAGGGAGAATGAAAGAGAAGCTCAAGCCTACCTGGATCCTGGACTCGGCAATGTCTAGCTCTTGGGCCAGTCGTTCTCTGGTGGTGATGCCAGGGTACCGGTTCTGCTGGAACAAGGCCTGCAGAGCCTCTTTCTGCCATGGCCTCAAAAGAAGCCGCCTCCGTCGGGATCCTGGTGGGAGTGTGCCTGTTGCAGGGAAAATGGCCACTGGAGTAGGAAGGATTGCCTAGCCATGCGAAGTGGCTGTGCCGCCTCAGCTCTTCCCTTTCTGCCCTGTCCACCCATTCCCAGGCCAGAGATTATTGTCCCTTATCCACACACGAATTCACTGGAGAGCCTGCTCGATAGGGGCCCTGGCACCCTGCCCTCTGCCCGTGGGAACGGGTGATAGTCCAGGGACTAGGGAGATACCAACCAGTCCTGAGCCATGTGATGGCATGCCAATGAATGAGGAGACCCGCGGGGGGAGTGAGGGAGGAAAGCACCTGAGGAGGAGCAAAGAGGACCCCACTGCTCCTAAGAAACAGCCAGGAAAAATCCGACAGTACATCCCGCCGAGTGCTGCCGCGTTGGAGGTGAAAGTTCCATTTTTGTCACTTCCACCTGAACGAGGTGCCGAACCTCGACCCATACTCTACCCCCTGAGATCTAGCTTGCCTATTTTCCCAAGCGGGACTCTAGTTGGGACTCCTGGCCACCGACTTCAGTTTTGCTTCTGACGGCGGCCATGGGCAAGCCTCTCTCGATCCCCTTCCCCCAATCCTCTGTGGATCAGAACCTTCCAGCATGTGCCCCTCTTAATGTCCTGAAGCCCGGAAAGTAACAGGGGACTTTGGGGAAAACAAGCGGGGAGCAGGGCCTCTGAGGGGAACTTACTCCTTGATTTGCTGGTGGGAGCCATGCCGCTGCAGTACCTCGGGTCCCAGAGCACTGGCCGCTCGACTGGGCAGGACCTGGGAGCGTGCGACTGATCAAAGCCTAGGATGGCCCACCCCCAATCACTTGGACAGCTGCTGTCGAAGTGAAGCCCTGCCTTCAGTGGTTCCGAACTTTGGGAGAAGAGGTGTTCAGCAGGACTTCAGGACCACCTGAGCCGAGAGCTGCACCTGGGCAGGTGGATGTGCCCGCCCCACCCTCCTCTGCATGGAATGTGCCTCTCCCACTCCCGCCAGCTTGTCTCCAGGATGACAATCCTGACATCGACCAGTGCGATTGAGACTTTGGGGACTGTTAGGGCCGATTGAATGTTCAAACCTGTTTAACTATTAGGGCCTGCTTAGCCAGAGCGACTCCAAATTGCCTAGGTAGCCATACTGTTATTTTCATCCACGGACTTCATTCCGGGAATCAATGCCCCAATGGTTCCTGCGATCAGTTCCTGGAATCGGTTCTGGCAGTAAACGCCCTAACCACAGAAGCCAAGAGCCTTGAGGTCTGCGGTTATGCTCTATAAATCCAGCCTGTTAGATCGGGGCGGGGTCGTCCTCTTCGGAGGCGGCCCTCGCCGGTCAGTCTGACTTCCGATGCTGAGCATTGAATAAAGCATTGCATAATGTACACTTCATCTCTGTCTCGTTCCCCAGGCCGGTCGGTCTGACTTCTAATGCTCTGCATAGTATAAAGCTTTTCATAGCTTTCTCTTTGCCTCAGTCTTGGTCCTTCGATAATGCACCCCATCTGGGACTGTGTCTAGGACTGGACCCGGTGAAGGCCTTTCCACCCTTGTTTCAGATTGTGACATGTGTGTGTGGGACGCGAGTCCCCTTTGGCAACCCAAGACCAGCCTCGTAATTAAGTTCCCTTCTATTGCATCACATGGCTTTCGATCTTTCTTTCCACTGCTTACGTGTACTGTGTCTTTATTGGTACGTCGGTCATGTTTCATTGGACAGCTTTCCTTTTCTCCCCTTTGTTTTAATGTTTGCTGATTTTTGTATTACTTGAATCAAAACATTATATGCTCATTGCCCTGGTATCTTCACCTTCCCGGCCAATGGGGATGGGTCACCCACCTGGCTTGGTGTCTCTGTGCCCTCCGCAATTGGGAATTCCATTTCCAAAGACACCCAGGCAGGTCCCAGGCAGCTCTGGAAGCAACACTTCCCTTTGGATCCATCCAGGACACTGAGATCAGACAGCTGAGATAGGAGGCATGTCAGAGAAAGATTTCGAGCCAGCCATCGCCATGGATGTGGAATGGATTGGTCCACAGCCTTAGCTGCCTGTGGGGACAAGGGTGCCCCACGTTCGGAGGAAAGGCATGGGACGTGTGAACGTGCAGTGATTGAGTCCAGTGGAGATGCTACCATGTCCTGGTCTAAGGGAATCAACGCTCTCCGGCGTCTGAGACGCATTCAGGCCTCCCTAGTTCTGCCAGAGAGAAATAGTCTGTGCTATGATGACTCCATCAATTTGCATTTCCACAGGCTACACCTGGTGTTCCTATTCTTCCCTGCTCTTGGCAGGGCGGAGCCAGAGAGACTTGAGCTCTCCATGGAGAGCCCTACTTAATAATGACCTAGGAGGAGAAGCCAGCTGCAGGATCTGAGAAGCAGATGGAGAAATTCAGATCAATTCAAAGCAGAATGGAAACCGGAAGGGCCAAGTTGCCTCTCCTCTGAAGCTGGTGTGTGTTGGTGTGTGTGTGCATGTGTGTGTGTGTGGGTGTGTGTGTGGGTGAGTGTGTGTGTGTGTATATAATATACCTAACTCCGCTTACATTGTTGTGGTCCCATCTGTGGTTAAAAGGAAGATGAGATGGAATGTGCCATCAGTCGACCGCTTCAGTGGATTCCCAGAGACGGCCAGTTATCGAATCGGCCGGGCAACTACCAAGCAACCCGACAGCCAACCAGCGGCCCAAAAGGAAATGGGACACAGAGAACCAAATGACGTACCCTTTGCCTTTTGGCTCACTCGGCTCTGCAATTCCATGAGGTGAACCACACGGAGACAAGTAGAACCCAGTAGAAAGAGGCGGCGAAGGGAGTCATTTTTGCAGGACTGAAGGCAGTCCCAGAGCATTTCCTAATGGTAGGGTTGTGTGCGTGTCAGAGGGTGTGCTTGTGCTTCCTTCCCGGGGGAACCAGTGGCTTTCGGTCAAGAAACGGCATCTGCAGAAAGAGAGGAATCGCATCTTCTGGAGGCTCGAGGGTATCTCCCCGGCCAGGGAGTTGGTGGCTCTCGTGGCATGGCTTGTCCCCGGGGTGGCTTGCAGCACGAGGAGACAGGTGGGCAGGGGGCCTCCACAGAGGGTGCCCTAGAACTTCCTGGGCGCTGTTTTCTGAGCACAGAGGTTTGAGGAATGCACAAACCCTCCACACTAGTCAAGGGCGGAGTCCTGACTGGAGCCTATCAAAGGCAGCGGATCATCGGCGCAGCTCTCTGTGGCTTTTCCAGACATTGCTGTCCTGACGTTGCAAGTGGTCTCCCGGCACTTCCTGAAGCTGGCCCTCAAGAAGACGAGGAGCAGTGTTGAAACCCCGAGACCATGTCCCGCAGACACGTGGATCCTGTTTTTGGCACCTCGAATCCACTTGGGTGATCTCTGTCGCAGGGCGAGACGTTCTCTTTGAGGGATCCCAGGGTTGGCACAGCTGGAGGAAGAGGCCCTGACAGATCAGAGGCTCTGGGGACTTGGCCTCCAAGGCCACGAGTAACAACCCGCTAACGGGCAGACTTCCTCCAGCTTCCAATGGACATCTATCTCCTCTGCCAAGCTATTTTCCAGAGTGGTGCTGCATGTTGCACATCTGCCAGAGGCTTGAGACCTCACTGATGTGCATGGCACTGGCCACGCATGGAGAGGACAGGCTCCAAGGCTCATGTCCGTACTTGAGCATCTGTTGTGGCTGGCTTTGGACCCCAATGTGGCTGCAGCCCCGTTCTTCCCTCCACATCATGTGTGCAGAGGGGCCAGCCCCAAGAGTCCATAGACCTTGCAAACACGATCAGAGGAGACCGAGGTCCTCCCAACACGACAAGAGAGCCATTCTGACACGTAGCTTCTCTAGACACAGCCCAAACCCCGTCTGTCCCGAGGACACTTTGGCTAGGCACTCTCCAGATATCCTAACCCACTCTGTTCGGGGAGGGAGGGACACTACCTTCCACCCAGTCTACAAAAGCAAAGGTGGATGTGTCCATAGAGCCAACTGAAGAACAAACCACTAGGGCTGGTGAGATATGGAGGGTTTCCAACACAAGATCCATCCACAGAGACATATCAGCGACCCACCTGTGGAACTAGGCAAGTAGCAACATGGGGCTACAGATATATCAGTGCAAAAGAGCATGTGGATACTGACAGAGATCGAGTTGGGTGGAAGTGACCAAGGTCAGACTACTTTGGTTCCTTGCAACTTGGAACCCATACGTGTTGGCCAGGGATTTAGGGGTGGACTCAAGAAATCAAATCCACAACCTCTCATTTCCCAAGGCACATGGGAAAAAGGTAGGGACAGAAGAAAAAACTGAGGAAATAACCCGGCGATGCCCACTTTAGTCTACAAAAGGTTTTGACCACATCCTTTCCACCAGAGGTTCTGTACCCATACTCTCAGAAGCATAAGCATTATCGTGAGACTGTGTGGACATCTGTAGGTGTCCATGTGTGAAAGAAAATGAGATAGAGGGAGAGGGAACGATAGGCTGAGATCTGAAGAAAGGGAAAGAGAGAAAAGGAGGAAGGACAGGGGCAAAAAGCAAGATGGGGGGGGCGGTGATTCATTGCCTGCCCTCCATGATGTTCCCTACGTGTGAATTTGGCCTCCGCTGAGAAGAGTGGGGTCAGGTAATGAGGGGGGAACGACTTCCAGAAAGCGCTCCACCTACATCCCTTGGAAGATTGCTTGCACAGAAGGCACCATCCATGCAGGCGGAGTGGGAAGACTGCTAGGAAGTGTTGGTGCAGCCTCTTGGGTTTCTCTGTGCCAGAAGCTCTCAGCTACACGTGGGCATGCCGATGGCTTCCACAGTCCATCCCCGGGCCACAAAGCATCGCCAGGCTCTGAGGATGGGCAAGCATGCCAGGACGTTCTGGGAACGGAATGAATCACGACCAGACACCGTAGTGGGGAGACAAAGATAGGTTTATTATGTCAATGGAGTGTCCCATGGACCTTGAAAATCGAGGATGGTTTTCCTCAAAGTTCCCTTTTGCAAGGGAGAGGAGTGACCCCGCCAAAGGAAGATCACAAAGACGCTGACAGGGAATATCGTCCTTCTTCCTGAGAAGCGAGAGTACATTGTACATAGTGAGGCACGCCGATAGACACCAACCACAGACAGGGAAAAAAAAGAAGTGCAAAGGTTCTGGAAAGAACCACATTGGTCCCCTCACTTCTGGAATGCCTTCTGAGACTGACGTTTGCCCTCGGAACTGTCATGCTGTGTCCCCTGGAAAGGCTCCAGGGCAATAAGCCAGGCAAAGTCCACAGGGCATTCTGGACTTTGGCTGGGAGAGGATCTCTGGGCCATGGGGGCCTGCGGTTGTTTCCCGTTTGGCCGGTTCTGAGCCCTCACAGCCCGGATGGCTTGGCCTCCCTGGCCCCCTCAGGGGAGATATGTAGCACGCTGTGTTGGTCTACACGGTCAGCTTCTGCAGATTGGATGTTCCACTTCATCAGGAGGCAAAGGCATGGGGGAGGTGTCCTCTAAATTCTCTTCCTTGCTTGGGTTCGCTGCCAGGGCCAGGGTTTCCCTGGCGCCAGAGTCTAGTGTGATGGCAGGGAGGATGGCCTGTGTGTGTCCTGCCAGTGGACACTCAGGTGTCGGGGAGTGTATAAAGAGCCCAGGGTCCTTAATGCCTTCAGGTGCCTTGAGTCGATTGATGACAATCTGGAATGCCATGGAGCTCCATCCACGGGGCTGGGAGGAACACCCTTCTGTCCTTCCAAGAGGCAGTTGCTCCTTTGGGCCTCGGTCTTCCTCTGGAGCATGGACCTTGCTTCCTGTTCCTCGTCCTTGCTGTCCTGTAATGGACTGCCTCTCAGAAAAGGAAGTCTGAATGAATGGGGAGTGGGGAAGCCGAGGCCACCCTGGTCCTAGGCGTGAGGCCACGTGGAATCGTGCAGCATGTACAGCAGGGACGAAAACTCTTCCTCACTGAGGGGTGCTTCCAAGGGTCCCGGAGCCTCCCCTTGCCACAGATGCCCACTCGGAAAAGGCTGTGTGTCTTCCTCCCTCTCTGTGGCTGATAGAAGCTCCTCTAAGAAACGTGAGGCTTCTGCAGAAGGTGGGAGCTGTGGGTCCAGTGCACTAGGGAGCCCAGCAGCAGGGGGTGCCTGCCACCGCCAGCCAGGGATCTCAGCGTGTGCAGGCTGCCCAGCTGCTGCATCCGGAGCCTGTCCTGTGCTCACGAGAAGTCGGGACCGCTCCCCCAACCACTGCGGGGCATAGTGACTACCCATGGGCCCTGCCTCCTGCACTGGTTGGCAAGGATTGTCATCTGGAGGCAGGGGATAGCCGTGGAAGGGCACGGGTGCCAAGCCAGGGTGCTCCTGTTGCCGCTGGTATTCCCCTTGCGTCAGGGGACAAAGACGGGTGTGGCGAGCTGAAAGGCACACTCCCTGAGTCGGTCCCATCATGGAATGGTTCCTCATGGCTTGAGGAGTGGGAGAGTTGCTTCCTCCCTGCCAGGCTTGGGTATGCGGGGCCATAGTGGCCCCCACGGCCTGGCTCACAGGGCCCCCACAAGAAACCAGGGGGGCAAAGCCCATGGAGAGGACAGGAAGGGTCGCTGCCCCAAAAGCCTGCATGCTTCCCAGAGGATTGGAAGGAGCCAGAAGCTGAGAGCATCCGAGGACACCGGGCTGGGGGCCTGGGTCCCCTGGAATGGTCAGGTGAGGACTGGCTTCCTGGTTTGCCGCCCGGTCATTCGCAGGGCCACTTCTGCTCTGCCCTGGGTGCCGAGCTCTTCTGTTCTGGAACCAGACCTGGGACAGAGAAGAGGGGTTGCGGACATGAGAATCAGAAGTGACAGATACCACTTTGGCTTGCCCCTTCCCCTGTGTGGGATCTCTCCGGGAGAAGGCCAGGTCTGTTGCTCTGAATCTCAGGGCAGCTCGGTTCACTCCTTTCACCTGGTCCTTGTGAAGTAGGGGCAAGTCCCAGGCAACTGTGGACACCTGGTCTGGACGGGATTCCCACTTGACTGGATGCAATGGCAGCCGCTCAGTTCTGCTATGCTCTGCTTTGCTTAAGTCCTCTCTGTAGTGCTCTGCCTGGTCCCTGCCTAGCGCTCTCATTGTTTGCCCATTGCAGCTTCCTGACCAGCCATTCCTTGAGCCTTGGGACCAAGACTTCGATGACCACCTGCCCTCCTTGCCCAGCCTACTCCAAGTCCTCCAAGCGTCCCTCAGCATTTGACCCCCAGTGTCCGATTCGTGTGACCCCAAGGGCAAACCCCTCCTCTACCTTGGAGGCCTTCAGCCCAAGTGCTGAACTGGCCTCACATCGACACACTCCGTCTACAGGCACAGGTGTTGGGCCCCCAGGGGAAGTCATAGACCGCCAGGAGTCCAAATCAACCACACCCGCGTTTGACTTGCCTCTCTGTCTCCTCCGCTGGCTGGAGGAGATGGGGGTTCTCAGGAACGAGCACGCTGAGCCTCCCCTCTTTACAGTGACAAGACTTGTCAGGCTCCAGGCCCATACATGCCTCCTTAAAAAAGGCTCACGGGCTCTGGCCCCAAAGGAGTGCCTTGCGGAGAGTCTACTTCCATTGACCATAAAGCTGTTTCCATGTACTTAACTAGAAACCTGTCTCTCTGGAGCTCAGGGAGACCAAGCCTGCTCAACTGGGCCTCCCCTGGGACCTCTCCCCCACCAGGCCAAGAATCCGAGGGCCGATAATCCTAGATGATTAGGTTATCCAGAAAAGGTGTGGCTTGTGAGCAGGATCCATTCCCGCCTTGGGGGGGGTGCTGAGTCCCAGGACACTGAAGACCACGTGTCTTCACCACAGGTAGGCAAGCCCACACACACTCAGGAAATGCTGGGGGCCACATGGAGAGCGCCCCCAAGCCTTTGAAGCACTGACACTTTGCATGACCTAAAGAGAGGTGGCAACTTTTCCGTTTCCCCACTCATGTCCACGCACCATTTCTACACACACGGGCACTGCCACCTCACCTTCATGTTCTCCCCTACTATCCCCATTTCGGCTGACACATTCTGCTTATGTGCAGTCCATCCCTTGCAAGGTCCATGCTCTCCCCCTAGTGTCCACGCACTGGGACACGTGGATAACCCCAACGAGCCCACGTTTCTCTAGGAATGTCTCAGGGGCCACTCTCCCCTGCACATTCAGCAGTTCACAGACACCCTCCGCAAATGTACCTGAATGCGGGATTCCGGGAGTCCTGTGAGTCTGGCCAGGTGTTCTCTGGTGGAAATGCAGGGAAATGGGTTCGTCTCAAAGGCTTGAAGGAGGAGACTGGTTTGGCATGGAGAAATGGCGGTCCGTTTTCTCCTGCCCTCCTTTGGGAAACGTTCTGAAAAGCGAAAAGAGGTAGAAAGAAGGGTTGGGAGGCAAGGCACATCGGTGTGGAAAGGGAAGTTGGTGTCCGTGTGTGCCTGTGTGTGTGTGAAAGTGTGGGTGTGTGTGTGAATGGGAGTGTGTGTGTGTGTGTGTGTGTGTGTGTGTGTGTGTTTGCTTCTGCTTTTACATTTTCCTAATATCTTCACCTTCCCTGAGTCCATGAGGTCAGCATGGAGCCACCCACACAAGCCAGCACTTGCCTCTCAAGCCTGAGGTGACCCAAGAAAAGGACTCTGTCCTTCCTGGCACTTTTAGGACAAGAATACTCAAAGCCTTTCTGTCCAGAAAGAATGCACTCGCCCAAGAGGCGGTATAAACACAGTGTCCATCGCTGGGAACCCAACAAGGTAACGTGGGTTTCTTTCCGAAGCCCTCTTGCCAAACACTTGACAAGCCCACGCAGACCCGTTCCTGCGTGAAGGAGAAGCTCCAGAAGAGACCCGTTTGGTAGGCTGGGGACTCACCTGGAGTCCAAGCTGCAGGCTGTTCCTGTCCACACGATGGCCCTTCCACTTGGGAGTTTGCAGGTGCCAATCGGCTCCGCCTGAGCTGTCTCGTGCGCTCATTCTGGAACCAAACCTAAGTGGCAAAAGAGGAACTGACGTTCAGGCAGCACTGGTGAACTGGATCTATCTGTATCTGTATCTGAATGTACATCCTCTGCCTCTATCTCTATGTCTATCATCTGGCTGCCTCCGTATCTTCCATTCCTTTGTGTCCCTCATACCTAAAGTCTCAGAGAGTTTTGTGTGGGCCACACGATAAGTCTGGGCAAATGATTTCTAAGGGAAGTCGGCCTGGATGTGTTGACCCGTTGGTGTGCCCTGGCCATGCCAACCAGTGGTCCCCGTGTTCTTAGACCGAATCACTTGCAATGTCGTCAAAGGGCATGGGGTGCCCGGGAATGCCCAAAGAGAACCCAAAGCAACTGAGCTCCCAGCTGGATATGGAGATTGACATACACTGGCTTCAGCCACCTAGTGTCCACAACTTGTGCCCCAGGGAGAATGAAAGAGAAGCTCAAGCCTACCTGGATCCTGGACTCGGCAATGTCTAGCTCTTGGGCCAGTCGTTCTCTGGTGGTGATGCCAGGGTACCGGTTCTGCTGGAACAAGGCCTGCAGAGCCTCTTTCTGCCATGGCCTCAAAAGAAGCCGCCTCCGTCGGGATCCTGGTGGGAGTGTGCCTGTTGCAGGGAAAATGGCCACTGGAGTAGGAAGGATTGCCTAGCCATGCGAAGTGGCTGTGCCGCCTCAGCTCTTCCCTTTCTGCCCTGTCCACCCATTCCCAGGCCAGAGATTATTGTCCCTTATCCACACACGAATTCACTGGAGAGCCTGCTCGATAGGGGCCCTGGCACCCTGCCCTCTGCCCGTGGGAACGGGTGATAGTCCAGGGACTAGGGAGATACCAACCAGTCCTGAGCCATGTGATGGCATGCCAATGAATGAGGAGACCCGCGGGGGGAGTGAGGGAGGAAAGCACCTGAGGAGGAGCAAAGAGGACCCCACTGCTCCTAAGAAACAGCCAGGAAAAATCCGACAGTACATCCCGCCGAGTGCTGCCGCGTTGGAGGTGAAAGTTCCATTTTTGTCACTTCCACCTGAACGAGGTGCCGAACCTCGACCCATACTCTACCCCCTGAGATCTAGCTTGCCTATTTTCCCAAGCGGGACTCTAGTTGGGACTCCTGGCCACCGACTTCAGTTTTGCTTCTGACGGCGGCCATGGGCAAGCCTCTCTCGATCCCCTTCCCCCAATCCTCTCTGGATCAGAACCTTCCAGCATGTGCCCCTCTTAATGTCCTGAAGCCCGGAAAGTAACAGGGGACTTTGGGGAAAACAAGCGGGGAGCAGGGCCTCTGAGGGGAACTTACTCCTTGATTTGCTGGTGGGAGCCATGCCGCTGCAGTACCTCGGGTCCCAGAGCACTGGCCGCTCGACTGGGCAGGACCTGGGAGCGTGCGACTGATCAAAGCCTAGGATGGCCCACCCCCAATCACTTGGACAGCTGCTGTCGAAGTGAAGCCCTGCCTTCAGTGGTTCCGAACTTTGGGAGAAGAGGTGTTCAGCAGGACTTCAGGACCACCTGAGCCGAGAGCTGCACCTGGGCAGGTGGATGTGCCCGCCCCACCCTCCTCTGCATGGAATGTGCCTCTCCCACTCCCGCCAGCTTGTCTCCAGGATGACAATCCTGACATCGACCAGTGCGATTGAGACTTTGGGGACTGTTAGGGCCGATTGAATGTTCAAACCTGTTTAACTATTAGGGCCTGCTTAGCCAGAGCGACTCCAAATTGCCTAGGTAGCCATACTGTTATTTTCATCCACGGACTTCATTCCGGGAATCAATGCCCCAATGGTTCCTGCGATCAGTTCCTGGAATCGGTTCTGGCAGTAAACGCCCTAACCACAGAAGCCAAGAGCCTTGAGGTCTGCGGTTATGCTCTATAAATCCAGCCTGTTAGATCGGGGCGGGGTCGTCCTCTTCGGAGGCGGCCCTCGCCGGTCAGTCTGACTTCCGATGCTGAGCATTGAATAAAGCATTGCATAATGTACACTTCATCTCTGTCTCGTTCCCCAGGCCGGTCGGTCTGACTTCTAATGCTCTGCATAGTATAAAGCTTTTCATAGCTTTCTCTTTGCCTCAGTCTTGGTCCTTCGATAATGCACCCCATCTGGGACTGTGTCTAGGACTGGACCCGGTGAAGGCCTTTCCACCCTTGTTTCAGATTGTGACATGTGTGTGTGGGACGCGAGTCCCCTTTGGCAACCCAAGACCAGCCTCGTAATTAAGTTCCCTTCTATTGCATCACATGGCTTTCGATCTTTCTTTCCACTGCTTACGTGTACTGTGTCTTTATTGGTACGTCGGTCATGTTTCATTGGACAGCTTTCCTTTTCTCCCCTTTGTTTTAATGTTTGCTGATTTTTGTATTACTTGAATCAAAACATTATATGCTCATTGCCCTGGTATCTTCACCTTCCCGGCCAATGGGGATGGGTCACCCACCTGGCTTGGTGTCTCTGTGCCCTCCGCAATTGGGAATTCCATTTCCAAAGACACCCAGGCAGGTCCCAGGCAGCTCTGGAAGCAACACTTCCCTTTGGATCCATCCAGGACACTGAGATCAGACAGCTGAGATAGGAGGCATGTCAGAGAAAGATTTCGAGCCAGCCATCGCCATGGATGTGGAATGGATTGGTCCACAGCCTTAGCTGCCTGTGGGGACAAGGGTGCCCCACGTTCGAAGGAAAGGCATGGGACGTGTGAACGTGCAGTGATTGAGTCCAGTGGAGATGCTACCATGTCCTGGTCTAAGGGAATCAACGCTCTCCGGCGTCTGAGACGGATTCAGGCCTCCCTAGTTTTGCCAGAGAGAAATAGTCTGTGCTATGATGACTCCATCACTTTGCGTTTCCACAGGCTACACCTGGTGTTCCTATTCTTCCCTGCTCTTGGCAGGGCGTAGCCAGAGAGACTTGAGCTCTCCATGGAGAGCCCTACTTAATAATGACCTAGGAGGAGAAGCCAGCTGCAGGATCCTGAGAAGCAGATGGAGAAATTCAGATCAATTCAAAGCAGAATGGAAACCGGAAGGGCCAAGTTGCCTCTCCTCTGAAGCTGGTGTGTGTTGGTGTGTGTGTGCATGTGTGTGTGTGTGGGTGTGTGTGTGGGTGAGTGTGTGTGTGTGTGTATAATATACCTAACTCCGCTTACATTGTTGTGGTCCCATCTGTGGTTAAAAGGAAGATGAGATGGAATGTGCCATCAGTCGACCGCTTCAGTGGATTCCCAGAGACGGCCAGTTATCGAATCGGCCGGGCAACTACCAAGCAACCCGACAGCCAACCAGCGGCCCAAAAGGAAATGGGACACAGAGAACCAAATGACGTACCCTTTGCCTTTTGGCTCACTCGGCTCTGCAATTCCATGAGGTGAACCACACGGAGACAAGTAGAACCCAGTAGAAAGAGGCGGCGAAGGGAGTCATTTTTGCAGGACTGAAGGCAGTCCCAGAGCATTTCCTAATGGTAGGGTTGTGTGCGGGTCAGAGCGTGTGCTTGTGCTTCCTTCCCGGGGGAACCAGTGGTTTTCGGTCAAGAAACGGCATCTGCAGAAAGAGAGGAATCGCATCTTCTGGAGGCTCGAGGGTATCTCCCCGGCCAGGGAGTTGGTGGCTCTCGTGGCATGGCTTGTCCCCGGGGTGGCTTGCAGCACGAGGAGACAGGTGGGCAGGGGGCCTCCACAGAGGGTGCCCTAGAACTTCCTGGGCGCTGTTTTCTGAGCACAGAGGTTTGAGGAATGCACAAACCCTCCACACTAGTCAAGGGCGGAGTCCTGACTGGAGCCTATCAAAGGCAGCGGATCATCGGCGCAGCTCTCTGTGGCTTTTCCAGACATTGCTGTCCTGACGTTGCAAGTGGTCTCCCGGCACTTCCTGAAGCTGGCCCTCAAGAAGACGAAGAGCAGTGTTGAAACCCCGAGACCATGTCCCGCAGACACGTGGATCCTGTTTTTGGCACCTCGAATCCGCTTGGGTGATCTCTGTCGCAGGGCGAGACGTTCTCTTTGAGGGATCCCAGGGTTGGCACAGCTGGAGGAAGAGGCCCTGACAGATCAGAGGCCCTGGGGACTTGGCCTCCAAGGCCACGAGTAACAACCCGCTAACGGGCAGACTTCCTCCAGCTTCCAATGGACATCTATCTCCTCTGCCAAGCTATTTTCCAGAGTGGTGCTGCATGTTGCACATCTGCCAGAGGCTTGAGACCTCACTGATGTGCATGGCACTGGCCACGCATGGAGAGGACAGGCTCCAAGGCTCATGTCCGTACTTGAGCATCTGTTGTGGCTGGCTTTGGACCCCAATGTGGCTGCAGCCCCGTTCTTCCCTCCACATCATGTGTGCAGAGGGGCCAGCCCCAAGAGTCCATAGACCTTGCAAACACGATCAGAGGAGACCGAGGTCCTCCCAACACGACAAGAGAGCCATTCCGACACGTAGCTTCTCTAGACACAGCCCAAACCCCGTCTGTCCCGAGGACAATTTGGCTAGGCACTCTCCAGATATCCTAACCCACTCTGTTCGGGGAGGGAGGGACACTACCTTCCACCCAGTCTACAAAAGCAAAGGTGGATGTGTCCATAGAGCCAACTGAAGAACAAACCACTAGGGCTGGTGAGATATGGAGGGTTTCCAACACAAGATCCATCCACAGAGACATATCAGCGACCCACCTGTGGAACTAGGCAAGTAGCAACATGGGGCTACAGATATATCAGTGCAAAAGAGCATGTGGATACTGACAGAGATCGAGTTGGGTGGAAGTGACCAAGGTCAGACTACTTTGGTTCCTTGCAACTTGGAACCCATACGTGTTGGCCAGGGATTTAGGGGTGGACTCAAGAAATCAAATCCACAATCTCTCATTTCCCAAGGCACATGGGAAAAAGGTAGGGACAGAAGAAAAAACTGAGGAAATAACCCGGCGATGCCCACTTTAGTCTACAAAAGGTTTTGACCACATCCTTTCCACCAGAGGTTCTGTACCCATACTCTCAGAAGCATAAGCATTATCGTGAGACTGTGTGGACATCTGTAGGTGTCCATGTGTGAAAGAAAATGAGATAGAGGGAGAGGGAACGATAGGCTGAGATCTGAAGAAAGGGAAAGTGAGAAAAGGAGGAAGGACAGGGGCAAAAAGCAAGGTGGGGGGGCGGTGATTCATTGCCTGCCCTCCATGATGTTCCCTACGTGTGAATTTGGCCTCCGCTGAGAAGAGTGGGGTCAGGTAATGAGGGGGGAACGACTTCCAGAAAGCGCTCCACCTACATCCCTTGGAAGATTGCTTGCACAGAAGGCACCATCCATGCAGGCGGAGTGGGAAGACTGCTAGGAAGTGTTGGTGCAGCCTCTTGGGTTTCTCTGTGCCAGAAGCTCTCAGCTACACGTGGGCATGCCGATGGCTTCCACAGTCCATCCCCGGGCCACAAAGCATCGCCAGGCTCTGAGGATGGGCAAGCATGCCAGGACGTTCGGGGAACGGAATGAATCACGACCAGACACCGTAGTGGGGAGACAAAGATAGGTTTATTATGTCAATGGAGTGTCCCATGGACCTTGAAAATCGAGGATGGTTTTCCTCAAAGTTCCCTTTTGCAAGGGAGAGGAGTGACCCCGCCAAAGGAAGATCACAAAGACGCTGACAGGGAATATCGTCCTTCTTCCTGAGAAGCGAGAGTACATTGTACATAGTGAGGCACGCCGATAGACACCAACCAGAGACAGGGAAAAAAAAGAAGTGCAAAGGTTCTGGAAAGAACCACATTGGTCCCTTCACTTCTGGAATGCCTTCTGAGACTGACGTTTGCCCTCGGAACTGTCATGCTGTGTCCCCTGGAAAGGCTCCAGGGCAATAAGCCAGGCAAAGTCCACAGGGCATTCTGGACTTTGGCTGGGAGAGGATCTCTGGGCCATGGGGGCCTGCGGTTGTTTCCCGTTTGGCCGGTTCTGAGCCCTCACAGCCCGGATGGCTTGGCCTCCCTGGCCCCCTCAGGGGAGATATGTAGCACGCTGTGTTGGTCTACACGGTCAGCTTCTGCAGATTGGATGTTCCACTTCATCAGGAGGCAAAGGCATGGGGGAGGTGTCCTCTAAATTCTCTTCCTTGCTTGGGTTCGCTGCCAGGGCCAGGGTTTCCCTGGCGCCAGAGTCTAGTGTGATGGCAGGGAGGATGGCCTGTGTGTGTCCTGCCAGTGGTCACTCAGGTGTCGGGGAGTGTATAAAGAGCCCAGGGTCCTTAATGCCTTCAGGTGCCTTGAGTCGATTGATGACAATCTGGAATGCCATGGAGCTCCATCCACGGGGCTGGGAGGAACACCCTTCTGTCCTTCCAAGAGGCAGTTGCTCCTTTGGGCCTCGGTCTTCCTCTGGAGCATGGACCTTGCTTCCTGTTCCTCGTCCTTGCTGTCCTGTAATGGACTGCCTCTCAGAAAAGGAAGTCTGAATGAATGGGGAGTGGGGAAGCCGAGGCCTCCCTGGTCCTAGGCGTGAGGCCACGTGGAATCGTGCAGCATGGCCAGCAGGGACGAAAACTCTTCCTCACTGAGGGGTGCTTCCAAGGGTCCCGGAGCCTCCCCTTGCCACAGATGCCCACTCGGAAAAGGCTGTGTGTCTTCCTCCCTCTCTGTGGCTGATAGAAGCTCCTCTAAGAAACGTGAGGCTTCTGCAGAAGGTGGGAGCTGTGGGTCCAGTGCACTAGGGAGCCCAGCAGCAGGGGGTGCCTGCCACCGCCAGCCAGGGATCTCAGCGTGTGCAGGCTGCCCAGCTGCTGCATCCGGAGCCTGTCCTGTGCTCACGAGAAGTCGGGACCGCTCCCCCAACCACTGCGGGGCATAGTGACTACCCATGGGCCCTGCCTCCTGCACTGGTTGGCAAGGATTGTCATCTGGAGGCAGGGGATAGCCGTGGAAGGGCACGGGTGCCAAGCCAGGGTGCTCCTGTTGCCGCTGGTATTCCCCTTGCGTCAGGGGACAAAGACGGGTGTGGCGAGCTGAAAGGCACACTCCCTGAGTCGGTCCCATCATGGAATGGTTCCTCATGGCTTGAGGAGTGGGAGAGTTGCTTCCTCCCTGCCAGGCTTGGGTATGCGGGGCCATAGTGGCCCCCACGGCCTGGCTCACAGGGCCCCCACAAGAAACCAGGGGGGCAAAGCCCATGGAGAGGACAGGAAGGGTCGCTGCCCCAAAAGCCTGCATGCTTCCCAGAGGATTGGAAGGAGCCAGAAGCTGAGAGCATCCGAGGACACCGGGCTGGGGGCCTGGGTCCCCTGGAATGGTCAGGTGAGGACTGGCTTCCTGGTTTGCCGCCCGGTCATTCGCAGGGCCACTTCTGCTCTGCCCTGGGTGCCGAGCTCTTCTGTTCTGGAACCAGACCTGGGACAGAGAAGAGGGGTTGCGGACATGAGAATCAGAAGTGACAGATACCACTTTGGCTTGCCCCTTCCCCTGTGTGGGATCTCTCCGGGAGAAGGCCAGGTCTGTTGCTCTGAATCTCAGGGCAGCTCGGTTCACTCCTTTCACCTGGTCCTTGTGAAGTAGGGGCAAGTCCCAGGCAACTGTGGACACCTGGTCTGGACGGGATTCCCACTTGACTGGATGCAATGGCAGCCGCTCAGTTCTGCTATGCTCTGCTTTGCTTAACTCCTCTCTGTAGTGCTCTGCCTGGTCCCTGCCTAGCGCTCTCATTGTTTGCCCATTGCAGCTTCCTGACCAGCCATTCCTTGAGCCTTGGGACCAAGACTTCGATGACCACCTGCCCTCCTTGCCCAGCCTACTCCAAGTCCTCCAAGCGTCCCTCAGCATTTGACCCCCAGTGTCCGATTCGTGTGACCCCAAGGGCAAACCCCTCCTCTACCTTGGAGGCCTTCAGCCCAAGTGCTGAACTGGCCTCACATCGACACACTCCGTCTACAGGCACAGGTGTTGGGCCCCCAGGGGAAGTCATAGACCGCCAGGAGTCCAAATCAACCACACCCGCGTTTGACTTGCCTCTCTGTCTCCTCCGCTGGCTGGAGGAGATGGGGGTTCTCAGGAACGAGCACGCTGAGCCTCCCCTCTTTACAGTGACAAGACTTGTCAGGCTCCAGGCCCATACATGCCTCCTTAAAAAAGGCTCACGGGCTCTGGCCCCAAAGGAGTGCCTTGCGGAGAGTCTACTTCCATTGACCATAAAGCTGTTTCCATGTACTTAACTAGAAACCTGTCTCTCTGGAGCTCAGGGAGACCAAGCCTGCTCAACTGGGCCTCCCCTGGGACCTCTCCCCCACCAGGCCAAGAATCCGAGGGCCGATAATCCTAGATGATTAGGTTATCCAGAAAAGGTGTGGCTTGTGAGCAGGATCCATTCCCGCCTTGGGGGGGGTGCTGAGTCCCAGGACACTGAAGACCACGTGTCTTCACCACAGGTAGGCAAGCCCACACACACTCAGGAAATGCTGGGGGCCACATGGAGAGCGCCCCCAAGCCTTTGAAGCACTGACACTTTGCATGACCTAAAGAGAGGTGGCAACTTTTCCGTTTCCCCACTCATGTCCACGCACCATTTCTACACACACGGGCACTGCCACCTCACCTTCATGTTCTCCCCTACTATCCCCATTTCGGCTGACACATTCTGCTTATGTGCAGTCCATCCCTTGCAAGGTCCATGCTCTCCCCCTAGTGTCCACGCACTGGGACACGTGGATAACCCCAACGAGCCCACGTTTCTCTAGGAATGTCTCAGGGGCCACTCTCCCCTGCACATTCAGCAGTTCACAGACACCCTCCGCAAATGTACCTGAATGCGGGATTCCGGGAGTCCTGTGAGTCTGGCCAGGTGTTCTCTGGTGGAAATGCAGGGAAATGGGTTCGTCTCAAAGGCTTGAAGGAGGAGACTGGTTTGGCATGGAGAAATGGCGGTCCGTTTTCTCCTGCCCTCCTTTGGGAAACGTTCTGAAAAGCGAAAAGAGGTAGAAAGAAGGGTTGGGAGGCAAGGCACATCGGTGTGGAAAGGGAAGTTGGTGTCCGTGTGTGCCTGTGTGTGTGTGAAAGTGTGGGTGTGTGTGTGAATGGGAGTGTGTGTGTGTGTGTGTGTGTGTGTTTGCTTCTGCTTTTACATTTTCCTAATATCTTCACCTTCCCTGAGTCCATGAGGTCAGCATGGAGCCACCCACACAAGCCAGCACTTGCCTCTCAAGCCTGAGGTGACCCAAGAAAAGGACTCTGTCCTTCCTGGCACTTTTAGGACAAGAATACTCAAAGCCTTTCTGTCCAGAAAGAATGCACTCGCCCAAGAGGCGGTATAAACACAGTGTCCATCGCTGGGAACCCAACAAGGTAACGTGGGTTCCTTTCCGAAGCCCTCTTGCCAAACACTTGACAAGCCCACGCAGACCCGTTCCTGCGTGAAGGAGAAGCTCCAGAAGAGACCCGTTTGGTAGGCTGGGGACTCACCTGGAGTCCAAGCTGCAGGCTGTTCCTGTCCACACGATGGCCCTTCCACTTGGGAGTTTGCAGGTGCCAATCGGCTCCGCCTGAGCTGTCTCGTGCGCTCATTCTGGAACCAAACCTAAGTGGCAAAAGAGGAACTGACGTTCAGGCAGCACTGGTGAACTGGATCTATCTGTATCTGTATCTGAATGTACATCCTCTGCCTCTATCTCTATGTCTATCATCTGGCTGCCTCCGTATCTTCCATTCCTTTGTGTCCCTCATACCTAAAGTCTCAGAGAGTTTTGTGTGGGCCACACGATAAGTCTGGGCAAATGATTTCTAAGGGAAGTCGGCCTGGATGTGTTGACCCGTTGGTGTGCCCGGGCCATGCCAACCAGTGGTCCCCGTGTTCTTAGACCGAATCACTTGCAATGTCGTCAAAGGGCATGGGGTGCCCGGGAATGCCCAAAGAGAACCCAAAGCAACTGAGCTCCCAGCTGGATATGGAGATTGACATACACTGGCTTCAGCCACCTAGTGTCCACAACTTGTGCCCCAGGGAGAATGAAAGAGAAGCTCAAGCCTACCTGGATCCTGGACTCGGCAATGTCTAGCTCTTGGGCCAGTCGTTCTCTGGTGGTGATGCCAGGGTACCGGTTCTGCTGGAACAAGGCCTGCAGAGCCTCTTTCTGCCATGGCCTCAAAAGAAGCCGCCTCCGTCGGGATCCTGGTGGGAGTGTGCCTGTTGCAGGGAAAATGGCCACTGGAGTAGGAAGGCTTGCCTAGCCATGCGAAGTGGCTGTGCCGCCTCAGCTCTTCCCTTTCTGCCCTGTCCACCCATTCCCAGGCCGGAGATTATTGTCCCTTATCCACACACGAATTCACTGGAGAGCCTGCTCGATAGGGGCCCTGGCACCCTGCCCTCTGCCCGTGGGAACGGGTGATAGTCCAGGGACTAGGGAGATACCAACCAGTCCTGAGCCATGTGATGGCATGCCAATGAATGAGGAGACCCGCGGGGGGAGTGAGGGAGGAAAGCACCTGAGGAGGAGCAAAGAGGACCCCACTGCTCCTAAGAAACAGCCAGGAAAAATCCGACAGTACATCCCGCCGAGTGCTGCCGCGTTGGAGGTGAAAGTTCCATTTTTGTCACTTCCACCTGAACGAGGTGCCGAACCTCGACCCATACTCTACCCCCTGAGATCTAGCTTGCCTATTTTCCCAAGCGGGACTCTAGTTGGGACTCCTGGCCACCGACTTCAGTTTTGCTTCTGACGGCGGCCATGGGCAAGCCTCTCTCGATCCCCTTCCCCCAATCCTCTCTGGATCAGAACCTTCCAGCATGTGCCCCTCTTAATGTCCTGAAGCCCGGAAAGTAACAGGGGACTTTGGGGAAAACAAGCGGGGAGCAGGGCCTCTGAGGGGAACTTACTCCTTGATTTGCTGGTGGGAGCCATGCCGCTGCAGTACCTCGGGTCCCAGAGCACTGGCCGCTCGACTGGGCAGGACCTGGGAGCGTGCGACTGATCAAAGCCTAGGATGGCCCACCCCCAATCACTTGGACAGCTGCTGTCGAAGTGAAGCCCTGCCTTCAGTGGTTCCGAACTTTGGGAGAAGAGGTGTTCAGCAGGACTTCAGGACCACCTGAGCCGAGAGCTGCACCTGGGCAGGTGGATGTGCCCGCCCCACCCTCCTCTGCATGGAATGTGCCTCTCCCACTCCCGCCAGCTTGTCTCCAGGATGACAGCCCTGACATCGACCAGTGCGGTTGAGACTCTGGGGACTGTTAGGGCCGATTGAATGTTCAAACCTGTTTAACTATTAGGGCCTGCTTAGCCAGAGCGACTCCAAATTGCCTAGGTAGCCATACTGTTATTTTCATCCACGGACTTCATTCCGGGAATCAATGCCCCAATGGTTCCTGCGATCAGTTCCTGGAATCGGTTCTGGCAGTAAACGCCCTAACCACAGAAGCCAAGAGCCTTGAGGTCTGCGGTTATGCTCTATAAATCCAGCCTGTTAGATCGGGGCGGGGTCGTCCTCTTCGGAGGCGGCCCTCGCCGGTCAGTCTGACTTCCGATGCTGAGCATTGAATAAAGCATTGCATAATGTACACTTCATCTCTGTCTCGTTCCCCAGGCCGGTCGGTCTGACTTCTAATGCTCTGCATAGTATAAAGCTTTTCATAGCTTTCTCTTTGCCTCAGTCTTGGTCCTTCGATAATGCACCCCATCTGGGACTGTGTCTAGGACTGGACCCGGTGAAGGCCTTTCCACCCTTGTTTCAGATTGTGACATGTGTGTGTGAGACGCGAGTCCCCTTTGGCAACCCAAGACCAGCCTTGTAATTAAGTTCCCTTCTATTGCATCACATGGCTTTCGATCTTTCTTTCCACTGCTTACGTGTACTGTGTCTTTATTGGTACGTCGGTCATGTTTCATTGGACAGCTTTCCTTTTCTCCCCTTTGTTTTAATGTTTGCTGATTTTTGTATTACTTGAATCAAAACATTATATGCTCATTGCCCTGGTATCTTCACCTTCCCGGCCAATGGGGATGGGTCACCCACCTGGCTTGGTGTCTCTGTGCCCTCCGCAATTGGGGATTCCGTTTCCAAAGACACCCAGGCAGGTCCCAGGCAGCTCTGGAAGCAACACTTCCCTTTGGATCCATCCAGGACACTGAGATCAGACAGCTGAGATAGGAGGCATGTCAGAGAAAGATTTCGAGCCAGCCATCGCCATGGATGTGGAATGGATTGGTCCACAGCCTTAGCTGCCTGTGGGGACAAGGGTGCCCCACGTTCGGAGGAAAGGCATGGGACGTGTGAACGTGCAGTGATTGAGTCCAGTGGAGATGCTACCATGTCCTGGTCTAAGGGAATCAACGCTCTCCGGCGTCTGAGACGGATTCAGGCCTCCCTAGTTTTGCCAGAGAGAAATAGTCTGTGCTATGATGACTCCATCAATTTGCATTTCCACAGGCTACACCTGGTGTTCCTATTCTTCCCTGCTCTTGGCAGGGCGGAGCCAGAGAGACTTGAGTTCTCCATGGAGAGCCCTACTTAATAATGACCTAGGAGGAGAAGCCAGCTGCAGGATCCTGAGAAGCAGATGGAGAAATTCAGATCAATTCAAAGCAGAATGGAAACCGGAAGGGCCAAGTTGCCTCTTCTCTGAAGCTGGTGTGTGTTGGTGTGTGTGTGCATGTGTGTGTGTGTGGGTGTGTGTGTGGGTGAGTGTGTGTGTGTGTATATAATATACCTAACTCCGCTTACATTGTTGTGGTCCCATCTGTGGTTAAAAGGAAGATGAGATGGAATGTGCCATCAGTCGACCGCTTCAGTGGATTCCCAGAGACGGCCAGTTATTGAATCGGCCGGGCAACTACCAAGCAACCCGACAGCCAACCAGCGGCCCAAAAGGAAATGGGACACAGAGAACCAAATGACGTACCCTTTGCCTTTTGGCTCACTCGGCTCTGCAATTCCATGAGGTGAACCACACGGAGACAAGTAGAACCCAGTAGAAAGAGGCGGCGAAGGGAGTCATTTTTGCAGGACTGAAGGCAGTCCCAGAGCATTTCCTAATGGTAGGGTTGTGTGCGGGTCAGAGCGTGTGCTTGTGCTTCCTTCCCGGGGGAACCAGTGGCTTTCAGTCAAGAAACGGCATCTGCAGAAAGAGAGGAATCGCATCTTCTGGAGGCTCGAGGGTATCTCCCCGGCCAGGGAGTTGGTGGCTCTCGTGGCATGGCTTGTCCCCGGGGTGGCTTGCAGCACGAGGAGACAGGTGGGCAGGGGGCCTCCACAGAGGGTGCC